>NC_061861.1:14841684-14854184 GCF_019202785.1 Penaeus chinensis | reverse complement strand
TAACATCCGTGCAACTCTTAAATAATATAAACTTTTGTTTCTCTTTCAATATATATATATATATATATATATATATATATATATATATTATACAGTGAGAGAGACAGACAGACAGACATATAGACAGAGATAGAGAGAGGGAAACAAAAAAATCATTGCCATCGAGGTGAATTTTACATAGAATCCCAATAAGAAGGAAAGTGACAACAATTGAACATAATTTACATTAAATATAATAGATATGATCATACATTACCCCGCCCCCCCCACCCTTAAATGTCTACACTTGCGTTCGGTATTAATCCATTATGATTAGCATCGATTGCCGTTAATTTTCATTGAAACATTTTTTTTTTTTTTTTTTTTTTTTTTTGCTACAGTAAATAATAAAAAACTAGTGGTTCGCTTTTCACAAACTTGCTCAACATATAAAACAAGTATCGCTAAGCTAGCTGAATAGATGAGCAATTAAAAACATTTAGTTGAAATATTGTTTATATATATAGGACACTAGCAAGAATACAGTTGCAATTGATTAGGCTAAGTGTTGTACTGGAGGCTGTAACCTAAAGAAATAATCAATCAGTGTACTCTATGTAATTCAATCCGAGCAAAGGCGATATCAGGAAGGGAATAGAAAGGAGGAAAAGGATGATGACCTACACTCCCTCGCTCCACTTGAAGATGGAAATACCCGTGTCATCACATAAACCTTCTGAAATCAAACGCCATTCGAAAGACGATTCGAAATTCACCTGTCGTCGGCGCAGCGGGAGAGGAGGAAGGCGACGTTGGCGGAGAAAGGGCCCACGATGGACGTCCTCCAGAGTCGCCTGGCCTTGATGTTCTCGTGAGTCAGCGTCGTGTTGTCCCAGAACATCCCCAGGCGCGCCATCAGCTGTGGGAAGGACGTCTGGTGAGGAGGGTAGGGAGGGAGAAAAAGAGAGAGGGAGAATAAGAGGGAAGGAGGGAGAAAAAGAGAGAGGGAGAATAAGAAAGAAGGAGGGAGAATAAGAGGGAAGGAGGGAGAAAAAAAGAGAGGGAAAATAAGAGGGAAGGAGGGAGAAAAAGAGAGAGGGAAAATAAGAGGGAAGGAGGGAGAAAAAGAGAGAGGGAGGAAACGAGCGTCGTGTTATACCAGAACATCCTCAGGGGCGCCGTTAGCTGTGGGAAGGACGCCTGATAAGGGGGGGGGGGAGAAAGGAAGAAGGGAGGGAGGAAGAGAGCATGTTGGCATTTTTGGCGGCCCTTTCATTTACGTTATGGAGCCCTTAAATATCTGATTCACACGTCTCTTTCTGTGATTTTAATTAATTGAAGTTGACTCTAATATTTCATTTCTCATTTTTTACTTCTGCTTTTAACCAAAGTATAAAAAAAAAAAAAAAAAAAAAAAAGTCAGCATGAATTCCTAAATCTACTCCATTTTCCTCAAGTTGCAAAACAGGGGAAAGATCATCATTGCTAGAACTTCACAACGCTTGGACAGCATGAACAAAGGCTCTGTCATCAGTCCACTGTCATCAGTCCACTGGACCTCACCGTCTGCGCCCAGCAGACGGTGAGGAGTCAGAAGCCCACCTTGAGGTAAGCGCCGAGGTGGGTGAAGTAGAACACGCCACGGGGTCCCTTGCCCTCCTCCACCCGTTTCCTGCGAAGGAGAAGGACGCGTCTTGAGAGAATGCTCGGACGGGAGACACTCAGGGGAAGATGAGGAAGGGACGCAAGTAGGAGAGAAAAAGGTCCGACGCGCTGGGTTGTTTGGCGTGGCCGGTGTGGCAAGCTCAAAGGCATCATCATAAAAGACATTTACATATAATATATGCAGAAGCCATGTGTTTGTGTGTGTGTGTGTATATATATATATATATATATATATATATATATATATATATATACATATATATGTGTATATATATATGTATATTTATGAGTATATATATATATATATATATATATATATATATATATATATATATATACACATAAGCTTAAGGGGGCATCAAAGAAAATAACTAGATTCAAGTAAAAAGGACTATATGAAGGAGGACTCGTTAAAATCTCGACAGAGAAACGCAAAGCAAACATGTAGGCGAAAAAAAAAAAAATAAATAAACAATGAAATTACAGCAAAACAGATTTCACGAAGCAAGGGAAGACGAGTTTTGTTTTGATTCAAGTCTAGCAGTGGAGGAGCTCAGAGAGGCGGGGGGGGGGGGGGGGGGGGGATTTTTCCACTAAATGACGCTTATAAAATGGATATGTACTAAAATAAATGAATAAATAAGATATGCATAATATTGAGTGATGTAATAGGTGTTTTTTCTGCTAAAGAAGTCCGATATATTAATATCTTTTATAATTCTCAGATAAGTAAATAAGTGTTTAAATGTCTAATACCCTTTCATTTTGAATAATTTACATAGTTAAAAAAATATATATTTTTGTACCAATCTCAGATAAGTAAATAAGTGTTTTCATTTCGCCAAACCTGCTTCTTGGACGGTCTTGGGCGGCCTTACCTGAAAGTCCTCACCAGGTCCTGAACTAGACGGCATGCCTGCTCGTAGTTTATGGGGTGTCCGTAGCCACTCTTGTAGTAGTACTTGAGGTCTTGCCAGTATTCAAGCACCTTCCCAAGCACGGAGGAAGGACCGCCGCAAGATCGAGAAAAAGGAAACACGAGTATGTAAGGAAAACGATTACCTGATTTTGTCGTTTTTTTCGATTTACAAAAATGTTAATGATAATAACAATAGAAGTGATAAATAGATAAATGATTATGCTAAAACACAAAAAGAGTTTTATTTTTTTCGATTAATAAAAACAAAATTATTACAAAAATCACTTGAAGTTGTTATTATTGTTGTTGTTTATGATTAACAAAAAAAAAAGAAAGAAAAAAATACAATGAAAGACGAACACAGAAATTACCTGAAGCTCTTTTTTATATATTTAAAAAAAAAAAAACGTACGAGAAAAAATGAGGAAACAGGAAAGTTGTTTTGCATCTTTAAATGAACATTTTTTTTAAATATACAAAATAGTTCTAGCGAGAATCTAAGGTTATGTGGAAATCTGATTATTTTCTGCGAATGTTTGATAACATGGACAATAAATGATCTTGTTTGTAAAATGAGTTTTGGCTATGCATTTGAGGTTGTTATTTTGTCTTATTCGTGGAGAGAGAGAGAGAGAGAGAGAGAGAGAGAGAGAGAGAGAGAGAGAGAGAGAGAGAGAGAGAGAGAGAGAGAGAGAGAGAGGAAGAGGCAATAAAGGAGGAACGAAGAAAGGAGAGAAAGAAAGGGAGAAAAGAGGAAAAGAAAGATAAAGAAGAGAGGAAAAGAGGGGGCGGAAGGAGAATAAAGAAAGTGGGAAGAGAGATAGAGAGAGATAGGGCGGAGAGGGAAAGGACGAGAGAGAGAGGAGGGGGGCAAGAGGAAGAGACAGACAAACAGACAGACAGAGACGGAGAAAAAGAGAGGACGAGAAGAGAGAAGAGAATGAGAGAAAGGGAGAAAAAGAGAAGGGAGAGAGAAAGCGAAGAGAGGGAGGAAGAGAAAAAGAAGAGAGAGAGAGTAAGAGAAAAAGAAAGAGAAGAGAGAGATCGAGGAAAGAGTCACCTGTACTACAACCTCTAACCCTGCCTCGCTTACCTTGACCTACCATGACCCACCAACCTACCCTGACCTACCAACCATGACCTACCCTGACCTACCTGGCATGACCTACCCTGACCTACCAGCCATGACCTACCCTGACCTACCAGCCATGACCTACCTGCCATGACCTACCAGACGCACCAACCTACCCTGACCTACCTATCAACCTACCATGCCTTACTAACCTACCATGGCCTATCAACCCATGACCTACCAACCTACCATGACTAACCATCACCTACCTACCAACCCCAACCTACCTACCAGCCATGCCTACCCTGACCTATCTACCTACCTACCATGACCTATCCTGACCTACCAACCCTCACATACCTATCTACAATAACCTATCCTGACCAACCTACTTACCATGACCTACCAACCCCGACCTACCTACCATGACCGACCTACCAACCCCGACCTACCTACCATGACCAACCTACCAACCCCGACCTACCTACCATGACCGACCTACCAACCCCGACCTACCTACCTACCTACCAACCATGACCTACCAACCCCGACCTACCTACCTACCTACCAACCCCGACCTACCTACCTACCTACCAACCCCGACCTACCTTCCTACCTACCTACCTACCAATATCTACCTACCTACCTACCTACCATGACCTACCAACCCCGACCTACCTCCCTACCCTGACGAACCCTGACCTACCAACCATGACTTACCATCAGATCCGACTTGGTAAATACACTACACCAGGCAGAGAGTGTTTCGGGTTCCCAAGCGGTGTAGTAGCGGCAGGCATCGTACATAATCTGGACTTCGACTGCCGGGAAAAGGGGCGGGGCTTAGCTGGCTGGCGGGGGGGGGGGGGGGCGGTGATGGGGGCTTGAGGAGGGGGTGATGGGGGTTTAAGGGGGGGGGGGGGTGATGGATATGGGGTTGGGGGGGGGTAGAACTGATGGATGAGTGCGTGGGATTAGATATGGAATGTGGAAATATAATTATTATAATCATATTATTTTTTTTTAGAAATGAAGTACATGAAACAAAAAGAAAATACAACGAAATAAAAGAATAAGACTGTAAGGGAGAAAAGATAATGCCTGAGAAGATATAGAATGTGAAAGGTTAAAAAAAAAATGCAATAAATGGGGTAAAAAGGAGAAAAAATGTAAAGAGGAAGAAAAGAATGGGAATAGGAACAAATTATGATAATATTGTTTGTTCTGTCAATTAAAATAATTTTTAGTTCTCATTCAAACCGTTTCTACCAGAAGCTCATTCGTGGCCAAATATGGAAAAGAGAGAGAGAGAGAGAGAGAGAGAGAGAGAGAGAGAGAGAGAGAGAGAGAGAGAGAGAGAGAGAGAGAGAGAGAGAGAGAGAGAGAGAGAGAGAAAGGGAGACAGAGACAGAAACAAAACCAGACAGACAGAAAAAGAAAGATAAACGAGAGAACCCAAAGCCAGAGACAGACGGAGAAAGACAGAGAAGGAAGAGAAGAAAGAGCGTGAGAAAGAGAAGAGAGAGATTAAAAGAGAGTAGAGAGAGAGAGAAAGATAAGAGAGAGAGAGAGAAAGGTAAGAGAGAGCACACGTACCTGGCGTGAAAAACACCCCAGTACGCTCGGCTACGCGGCTGACGACCTCGTGCATCTGACTCCCCAGCCAGAACAGCCTCTCCTCGAGCCTGGACGTCACATTCCGCTCAACTTCGGCCAAGTACTTACTGCAGACATTGTCGAACTGTTGGGCAGGAGAGGCCATTAGACACGTGGAGACAGGTCGGCCTAAAAGCGGATATATCTCATACACAATGCTGTGACTGGTTTTACCCAACAAGAATTGTGTTTCATGTATAGAATGCCATTTTCTAATGGCAGTACGTACCTAATATATATGTATGTGTATGTGTGTGTGTGTGTGTGTGTGTGTGTGTGTGTGTGTGTGTGTGTGTGTGTGTGTGTGTGTGTGTGTGTGTGTGGACTGGGGCCTGGATGAAATAACATCGACCCTCCTCCCAGAGGCCATGGCCAATCGGGCAAAACATTACCCCCCCCCCCCCCATAGAAATATAATGTGTTAGCGTATGCCACTAGGAAGACCATTACTGTTGCAGCCAAACTAACACCTCGACAATACACTGACCACTTGTACTGCTGTGATCATGTGGCACAACTGCACCTTTACAAAAATAACCTGTGAGTGTGCGTGTGCGCACTCCACACTTAAAAATATTTATATTTGTGAACCATGTTCATTGCGACAAATGTAGAAAAGATATGAATGAGAATGTATTTCTGACAACGATATGATCTAAAGCGCTCAAAAACATCTCTTTCACTGTGAGAATTTTCATTCTCATTCATACTTTTTTTTATATTTAAGACTCGCCTTCGTCCAACTGCGGGGTCGTATCGCTCCCCACGCCAACCAGCACACCAGGACGCCCAGGAACTTACCACAGGAATCTTCAGTAGTCTTGCCATCACTCACGAATTTAACGATACTGATCATCCATAACTTTTCTAGAACTGCAATAACTACAATAAAAACGGAGCATCTGCGCCAGGAGAGAATGGTCTCACATAAGAGATGCTAGGATATCCAGGCCAGGAAAGTATGCAAAAATTATAAGTAATGCAAGATGTTCTATAAGGGTGCTTGCTTGAATCTTTCGGTGTCAATGCATTATTCCTTTAGACTCTGGAGATCATGTGGCAGAGGACTTCATAATTTTTATCTTTTTACTTTTTTTTTTTCTTTTTTTTTTTGACAAATATTTATTTGTGCATGCTTGTGAAAATGATGAAAAATATGGATGATTCCTAAAGCCTACGATTATCTGACCATCCAAGGAACTAGTATCAATAGGATAGACAGAGTTTTCGCATACTTTCCAGGCCTAGTTGAGCCATCATCTCATGCTTGATACCATCCTTGTTGCAGTTCCAGAAAGGTTATGGGATGATCAGTTTCATCAAAATCTTATAAGGCATTTTCGGTCACATATTGACTACTGGTTCCTACCCTAAACAGTTAAAATCTAAATCAATGTAATCAACTTTGGATTTTCATTTTCAAAAAATTACTTTATCACTTCTCGAGCCTTTTTCTACAAACTACCCAAAACAATGCTAAAGGAATCATTTTCAGTGGCCCACGATGGACCAGACTTAATAACTTAAAAGGAGAATCCAATCTTAGTTCTCTAGAGCTAAGAATACCACAAATACCAGCCTCCTATGTGGTCAATGGCCTCTCCACACCTTTTAAAAACCGTATTTTCCCCCGCTTTCAACAACTAGAGCAACAAGCATCAAGGCGTGCTGAAACCAGTCAGATATGGTGGTCTTTCAACAGCTTTTACAGAAAAAAACAATCCTCTACTGCCTAAATCCTCCGAAGGGAGCCATCAAACGTATAACCAGCTATCAGCAACCTGCCACTTCAGAAATCACTCTGCGACCAAAATATTCTAAGTAATCTAGCCTCGAATGTCTACAGAGGGTTACTAGGGATGATCTTGCTATGTTTACCGATGGGTCTTTATTTACCCGCTCTCCTCCTCTCACTCTCCATTGCAACCAGGAAACTGTTCTACCCTTCAAATGGAGCTGTCTGCCATTGTCAAAACTGTATCCCACGCTCTCTCCACCAATAACACCAACATCGCCATTTACATGTACTACTCAGCCATCCAAATTCGAAGTAAGCAGTCAGTAGACAACCAAACCCTTATTTCTCCAATCTCAGTAACACGGCAACAACTACAATGTAGAGGATCCCTTATCAACCACCACATGGATTCTTAGCCACAAAATTATCAAAGGAAATGGAGAGGCCGACCGGGCAGCTCCAGTAACGAATCGCTAAGTTAAAATCAACGTCCGAATTCCTTGTACAAGCAGGGCTCTCATAGAAAAAAAACGGCATTGACTTTGGGTATACAAGAACTCTCCCTCTCTGCAAAATGACATAAAACTGTCTCAGTTCCATTGAACCTTTTCCCGACAAGCTTCTCACTATAAGACAGCATCCATTCATCGTCTGAGATTGGGGTACATGTGCAACTGGGAGATCTAAGCGGTAACCATGACAACACTATCACTTTCGAACCTCTCCTACGTTATTTTCTCTCCTGTCCAGCCCTTCGAAATACCTATCAAGCAACCCACTAATCTCCCAAAACATAACAGATATTAGTCACGGACAACCTTAGCGCAAGTCTTTGTTAAGAAACTCCTTGAGGAAAACAGGCTTAGAGATTTCTTTGACAATCCGCCTCCCTGATAATCTCCCAATGTTCACCTTATTCTACAACTTCACATCTTTATTTTATTTCATTGTGCATCTTTATTCATGTATTTTACTTAAGTTCATTTATTTCATCTACCCTCATGTCCCTAATCTTTGTAGGATGTGCACCTATACAGCATCCCATAGCATCCCACTTACGGGTTATTTTTAATTTGCTAAACCCGCTGTAGTCGCAAACTGGGAAACCTAAACAAATATAAATACACACATACATATACATATGTATATATATATATATATATATATATATATATATATATATATATATATAATATGTATATAATATACATATATATATATATATATTTATACATATATACGTAAACGAGCGTAGAGTTGTTGTTATGTAATAATTTCCTTGTAAGCATGTGTACCTACTTGGCGGGCTCTTAAATGATATTACTAGTAAAATGGGGAATAATTCTGCGAGTCTCGCTTTGGCTATACAGTATTTCCGGACGCGGGGCCGAGACAGGCAAGAGCAGCGCGTCCGTTCTTGTCGCGCTTTCAGGCCGGTTTGGTGCGTCCGCGTCCAGGGATACTGAAGGCGGCGGCGGGGGAGGCGGAGGAAAATTGTGACACTCATTTCTCTACGCGTTAGTACGAAGCAGTTTGGGTTAAAGAACGCTTCGAACTTATTTGAATGACTGTAAATCTAGATTCTTTGGTGTAGATTTGTCTACGTATTCTACACGTGTTTGCCCAAGGGTGTTTACAGATGCTTGCAAAAGTGTTTCTCCCGATTTGCCGCCAAATGGACAGGAATGTGGCGCGGGGAACAGTTTTTGATGCTCCTCGGTTTCACAAGTCCCACCCACACTGCAAGAGCACTTGAGGCGCCCGCATGGCATATCCACGGCTGTTAACTCGCATTCTTACACTGCGTCACTTCTGGGCAGAGGAGCCCCTATCCCCCACGCCACCCCACCCCTTCCCCGGGAGTCGCGCCGTCACCCAATATGCGTACCAAGGCCAAACGTTTCCTGCCTTTCTCGGCAACGCGTCATGGGGCGTCATGCAGCAGGCAATCGACGAGTCAGTGACCGACCTGCAGGAGCGGATCCGGGTCCACGGGTTCTGGCATGTGGATGTCCTTGGCGTGCGAGCCGAAGGCGCCCCGGGCGTAGGCCATCGCGCTCTCCTTCGTGCGCTGCGTCGCCGTGTAGCGGAACTGTGGGCGGAGGCAAGGTTAGGGAGGAGCCGCGGAGGAACAGATCGTAGCGTCAGAACAAGCGCGAAACAAAAACTTGCGAAGGACGAACGGAACTCGTGGACGGGCTCACCTTATAGTCTTCCGTGGCGAAGTTATCGGGCAGGATTTCGGGAAACAAGTTCAGGAATTTACTGGAAATTTCCTCCTGCTGGTAGGCTCCCTCGGGGGCCAGTGTCTGGGCGAGGCTTTCGTTGAGATTTGAAAACCAGAAATGAAGCAGTTTCTTGTCAGAGGGACACAGTTTACCTGAGGAACAATATATTAATTGCAATCTCACGTGCACGCGTGCATACAAACATGCGCGCGCACCCACGCACGCACACACACACTCATGCGCGCGGACACACACACACACACACATACACACACATACACACACACACACACACACACACACACACACACACACACACACACACACACACACATACACACACACAAACACGCATATGTGTGTGTATACATACATATATAAATAGACAGAGAGAGAGATAAATAGATAGCTAAAAACAGAAAGATACAGACATAGATATTTATGTATATGTGCAAATATAGATAGATAGATAGATAGACAGATAGATTAATTAATTAATTAATTAATTAATTAATTAATTAATTAATAGATAGATATAATAGATGGATACAGAATTATCTTGGAAAAATGCCTCTTGACACAAACAAAACACTCAGGTAAAATAAATTTAGCCCAAAATACCAAGTGAATCTCTTCAATCAAGGAACTTTTTTGTCTAACTACAGCTACGGTTACTTCCCGTCTCTTTTGAGGGACTCGTGTACTATTCTTACCTACTTACCACGACCTCTGCTTACTTCAGCTTCCTGCTTACTAACCCTAACGCACTACATATTCATAACAGCTACTGTTTACTAACTCACGCCTACTGCTTACTAACCACAGTCTAATGGTTACTAACCACAGCCTCCTGCTTACTAACCACAGCCCCCTGCTTACTAACCATAGCCTCCTGCTTACTAACCACAGCCTCCTGCTTACTAACCACAGCCCCCTGCTTACTAACCACAGCCTCCTGCTTACTAACCACAGCCTCCTGCTTACTAACCACAGCCTCCTGCTTACTAACCACAGCCTCCTGCTTACTAACCACAGCCTCCTGCTTACTAACCACAGCCCCCCTGCTTACTAACCATAGCCTCCTGCTTACTAACCACAGCCTCCTGCTTACTAACCACAGCCCCCTGCTTACTAACCACACACCCCTGCTTACTAACCACAGCCTCCTGCTTACTAACCACGGCCTCCTGATTACCAACCACAACCTACTGCTTACTAACCTCATTCTACTAAATACTTACCCCCAGCCTACAACTTACCAAATCTTACTCTTAAACTTCTAAACACAACCTACTGCTTACCAACAACAGCTTACTGCTTACTAATCATAGCCTACTACTTACTTACCCCGGTCTACTACTTACTAATAACAGGCTACTGTTCACTAACCATAGCCTACTGCTTATTTACCCCAGCCTACTGCTTACTAATCACAGCCTATTGTCTACTTACCCCAGTCTACTGCTTACTAACCACAGCCTTCTGCTTGCTAACCACAATCTACTACTTACTAACCCATCCTACTGCTTACTAACCACAGCCTACTGCTTACTTACCCCAGTCTATCGCATACTTACCATAGCCTACTGATATCTAACCATAGCCAACTGCTTACTAACCACAGCCTACTACTTGGTAACCCCAGCCTACTGCTTACTAACCACACCATAGCCTGCTGCCTACTAACCACAGCTAACTGCTTACTAACCGCAACCTATTGTTTACTAACTACAACCTACTGCTTAATAACTACAGCCTAATGTTAATTAATCATAGCCTACTGCTTACTAACCACAACCTACTGTTTACTAACTACAACCTACTGCTTACTAACCACAACCTACTGTTTACGAACCATAGCCTACTGCTTACTAACCAAAGCCTATTGCATACCTACCATAGCCTACTGCTTACGAACCACAGCCTACTGCTTACGAACCACAGCCTACTGCTTACGAACCACAGCCTACTGCTTACTAACCAAACCCTATTGCATACCTACCATAGCCTACTGCTTACGAACCACAGCCTACTACTTACTAACCACAGCCTACTGCTTACTAACCAAACCCTATTGCATACCTACCATAGCCTACTGCTTACGAACCACAGCCTACTGCTTACGAACCACAGCCTACTGCTTACGAACCACAGCCTACTGCTTACGAACCACAGCCTACTGCTTACGAACCACAGCCTACTGCTTACTAATCAAACCCTATTGCATACCTACCATAGCCTACTGCTTACGAACCACAGCCTCCTTACTCACCGCAGCCCGTGCAGCTGTTGATGCGCGCCTTTAGTTCGGGAAGGATGTCCATGAAGGTCCGGATGTCCTTCTCGCTCGGGTACCTGGAGCCGTGGCGGACGAGGTGCCACAGCTGTACGGGGTGGCACGCTGGGGGGGAAGGGGGGGGGGTCAGCGGAAGTGGACAGGGGTCAGGAACCGGACGGGATGCACACACGCACATACACGTGGATGCACATGGGCATACAGATATATAAACACACACACAAACGCATGCATATATGTATACACTATATTAAAATCATTAAATATATATCATAATCATTAGGTCATCACCCTCACAAAACCCACTCTCCTCCCTAGGGCCCTCTCAGACCCTCGTAGCCCCCACTCCCCTTGCCCCCCAAAGGCTCTCTCAGGTCCCCCCTCCCCGCCCGTGACTCACACTCGGGCACCAGGTCCTTCTTGGTCATGTTGCCCCTCAGTTTGGCGTACGGCGACTTGGAGGAGAACAAGTCGGCCACCTTCTGGGCATTGCTGTAGCAGTAGGCGGCGACGGCAGCGCGCAGGAGGGAGGTGCAGCACAGGAGCACCAGGCATACCCAGGCGCCGTGCCTTCGCCGGGGCATCTCGGGGTCGGCGCTGAGGATGTGTTGAAAGGGATAAGGGTGAGGTTCAGGCTGAGGTTGTGAGAGAAGGCTTAAGTATGAGGTTCACACTGAGGGCTTGGATGAAGGTTCGAGGGTAAGGCTCACACTAAGGATCGGGGGAGAAGGCTCGAGGGTGAGGTTCACTCCGAGGATATGGAGGAAGGCATGAGGGTGAGGCTCACACTGAGGAGAAGGAGGAAGGCTCGAGGGTGAGGCTCACAATGAGGAGAAGGAGGAAGGCTCGAGGGTGAGGCTCACAATGAGGAGATGGAGGAAGGCTCGAGGGTGAGGCTCACACTGAGGAGAAGGAGGAAGGCTCGAGAGTGAGGCTCACACTGAGGA
>NC_061861.1:14831684-14834184 GCF_019202785.1 Penaeus chinensis | reverse complement strand
CTTGCCCCTTCGTTCTCATCGTCTTTTCGCCTCTTCAATCCTCTATGCATCCCTCTTTCGTCGTCCTTGTCGTCCTCGTCCCCTTCCTTCGCCTCCTGCTGTTACCGTCTGCAGGCCGT
Organism: Penaeus chinensis; assembly: GCF_019202785.1. Taxonomy (NCBI): domain Eukaryota; kingdom Metazoa; phylum Arthropoda; class Malacostraca; order Decapoda; family Penaeidae; genus Penaeus; species Penaeus chinensis. Next base: position 14,834,065 of record NC_061861.1, on the reverse strand, counting down.
TGCTCAGAGCGGGAGACGGTCGACCACTTTACCTTAATAGCGAAGCATGATAAGAGCCGAGTGCCGCCGCTTGACTTCCGGGCGACATTCCGGTTCGGTCTACGCCATAGTGTAGCTGCCTCTGTCTCTCTTTCTCTCTTTCTGTGTCGCTCTATCTCTTTCTGAGAGTAGCCCTCAAGGTCACACCCTCTAACCAATCACGGCGGCGTGCCCGCGTCCTCACTACCGTGCTGACCTAGGTCACGCCCCCTTCGGTCCGACCTTCTACTTAACCCGTGCAACACTCCACACTCTATCACGAGTCTCGGACGCTGCCTCCTTCTGGGGGCAACGCTACCATCTTCAATAAACATCCAAACCGTGCGTTTCACTACACCACCACCGTGGGGGAATACCATGACAAAAGAGTGCATGGCCACATTCACACTTCATTTCCAGCCACGGCGGACCCTTTTGGCGCGCTGCCAGGCGAGGGTCATGTATTCTCGAGTTCGCCACGACAAATTTAACAATCAGCCTTAGCTACGATTTTCTTGATCGCAACACAGGCTTCCATTACCGAGGACAACCTGGGGAATTGAGCCGAGGGTCCGCTGAGGGTCTCAGATTGTGCAAGTAAAAGGTCCTACACTGGTCACTGGGTGTAAAGACATTGGTTGCATACATAATCCTACCAATTGTACTCCCAAGCCAAAACCTGTTGCATAAGGCTTCAAGCTGAGACGCCAAGTCAAAGCAACAAATATTGAAGACATATTAGTCCTGCGCTGGCATCGACATGCCTAGTTACCCTTACCAAGAGAGGTCATGACTCATACCCATCTGTTGATTTCCTGGTCTGACTGACAGTCCAAAATTATGAACTACCAGGATATGTATTATTGGGTGACTTTGACATCTAATCATGAATAGGATATGTAAAACTCCTTTTCTTAATCATGTACTGAATGAGCCGATTCTCCTAGAAGAATCCCTGTCTTGGTCCAAGAGAACTCTAGACGCACGTACTTTGTCTCACTGCAAAATGCGACGAATCGTGATGCTATGGTTTTCTCGTGGTAGTTGAAGGCTCTAAGCAACTCCTGATGGAAATCATAACGGCGCTCTCCATTATGGATTTGCCAACGGGGAATCTATATTGATCTGGTGTTTTAGTAGGCTGTTTTTGATGCGTTTTAGAAAAGATAAGTGAGCATTTTCTCTGGGCAATACTTTATTATTTACAACAGTCCCAAACACTTTCCCCTTTCCAGAGAGGAATGCCCATGCCCCTTAAGTCCGGAGCAATGGTACTAGACTGTTTAGTAACTGCCAGATCAGCATGCAATCCACATGCCACTAGACTTTAGTAGTTCCGCGGGGATACGACGGTTGCCCCATGCCTTACATTCCTTTAGTTTGGAGGTCGCCTCCTAAACCTCCGGCTGGGTAGGAGGTCCTTACTAATGGAGGAACAGGCTCTGGAACCACGAAACCAACCGCTTCCACGCTGACAGTCGACAGCTCGACATGAAAGAACTCATAATAATGCTCATAATTTGCAGAACAAATAATAGACATCCGTGGGAAGAAACTTGTATTCAGATCTATGAGGAGTTAATAGGCATTTTCGGAAGAAACTGATTTTTCGGGGATAATCATCTCCACATACAGTTTAGATAATTAACTAGTTGGGATTAAATACCATCATTAACATGTCTCTCGCAATTAAACAGTCATCATACATACGCAAAACTATTTACAATAAAACAACATAAATCTGTATACATTTCTCTTGGCTTAAGCGAATGCTGCGTAAGACAACAATAAAGCCTCGCAAAGGATCAGATACTCTTTATTTTGGATCGAACTTTCCTGATACGCTGTGAAGATGTCTCCATTGCGAAACAGCTGCTTGACAACGGTGTGGAATTGTGTGATGTTTTATTCGGTAACCGAGAAGAGGGTAAGAGTATGAAGTGTGAATTTAGATATTTGGGTATGCGTGTGTGTGTGTGTGTGCGTGTGTGTGTGTGTGTGTGTGTGTGTGTGTGTGAGAGAGAGAGAGAGAGAGAGAGAGAGAGAGAGAGAGAGAGAAAGAGAGAGAGAGAGAGAGCGAGAGAGAGCGAGAGAGAGAGAGAGAGAGAGAGAGAGAGAGAGAGAGAGAGAGAGAGAGAGAGAGAGAGAGAGAGAGAGAGAGAGAGAGAGAGCGAGAGAGAGCGAGAGAGAGCGAGAGGGAGAGAGAGAGAGAGAGAGAGAGAGAGAGAGAGAGAGAGAGAGAGAGAGAGAGAGAGAGAGAGAGAGAAAGAGAGAGAGGGAGAGAGAGAGAGAGAGAGAGAGAGAGAGAGAGAGAGAGAGAGAGAGAGAGAGAGAGAGAGAGAGAGAGAGAGAGATAAAGAGAG
>NC_061861.1:14821684-14826684 GCF_019202785.1 Penaeus chinensis | reverse complement strand
GGTACAGCAGATCCACTTAAGCGACGTCATGTATTCAGTTGTGGACGTCAAGCAGTAGGCATTTCCTGCAGCTCAGCCACTTGAACTTGCCACAAAAAAAATATCCTGCACAGTCTACTGCCATTGTGCGAGGGTCGTCGTTCTAATCCATTTGTTATCATGTTTAGTTAGTGACTTGTAGTGACCATGGGAATCATTCAGATGAGGAAAGCGAAGAAATGAATTGAATGTAGTTCATAACTTGTACGAAGAAACATTAATATTGGTTCCATAATCATTAGCAACTCAAAACGCAAGTCTTGACAACATTCTTGTTTTATTATGAATAACAGCAGTATTTTGGAACTTGCAATTTTGATAATGGATGACCTGTTGTAACAATGCCCAATGTTTGTCATAATGATAACCGACTGAAAACCATTCATCGAGCCCTAAGAAATGAAAATAGAAGTAAATAAAAACATCGATTTTGTATCCATAATTTTGGTTGATTAACCAAGCTAGAATTGACTCTCGTTATCACATCAAGATTAAATTAGATTAGTGTATGGAATATAGTTCTGTTGATTGTCATATCTCTGTAAATGAAAGTCGAAGAGAATTCTATTTTGATATATTAAAAGCTGCTAGAATACATATAGAAGATGTTTTTTACAATCGGCATAATCCAAAGACAGCTTTTACAGACAAGTTGTTTTACTTATAGAAGAAAAATGGTCTTAAAATATATAAAGATCACCCTGAAAATCAGCATAATCCAAACAGTTATTTTTTAACAGAAAGATAGTTTAAAATATATAAAGATTGATTTTACAACCAGCATCCAAATCTTGTGACACTCACTTCTATAAAACGTCATCGTCAGTGTCCAGCAGCTGTGACCTGTGAATATTGTCCAAATGTCTACTTTGAATCGTTCTATATCCACGTCTTGGCGATTCTTACACCACAGTTTAAATTATTAGTCACAGACACTGACAAACGATAAATAGCCTATTATCCAAGTCAAAATCTTGGTTATCACATATTCCTTATATTTACGCTCAAGGATCCTGTTTTATCCTTACTTAACCAGTTTACCACTTTTAATTCCTCTCTTTACAGAGTATGAGGGAGGATGGGGCAGTATGAACACTTCCATTACCTTATGTAAGCCATGATTGTGATTATATAATCAATTTACATATACTAAGGTACTTTGATAATTAACTGTCCACTAGCATTATAGACAGTAGTTTCTTCAGTACATTGATCTTTGTTTTTGTTCTTGACATCACTGCATTGAAAGCCTTAAAAATATATATACGGGCATCTCTTACTGAACAACAGCCTTTACTTCGATCAACCGCCACTGCTACACCAACAGTATTATTCACGCCCATGAAGTAGAAAACTAACATATTCGGAATTCCACGGAGCCGCACATCGCTAATGGAAAGGAATTTGTCAATTAAACTCGCCAGCATCGTCTTTTTTTGCGTCGGGTGATCTTTCCATTTACATGAGTAAACAAACGGGTAATATTGTTTCATTGTTACACACTTGTTCTTATTTTTAAAGTTTCCTTCATTTCCATTTTTGTAATATTCTCTTTTGTTATTCTGTATGATCACTCGTGCTTTATATACACAAGTTATTGAAGATGTTTAAGATTCTTCCCCCTAGTGACATAACATCTCCATAGACATCTGTAACTGCGTACTCTGCAGAAAAGCAAACCATTAACATTGTGTCTACTCATATTAATACTGCTGTATGAGTATCAACAGGGAAAACCCTTTAACTGTGAGGGGACGTCGATTTCGCCTGAGTGGATGGCGAATGGAGTAGTCAGCGCATCTAAATTCCTGGCTTTCGACGTCGGTTAATTTTCCACGTTGTTAGAGGGGTTATAATAGTCGTGTCAGAGGGCGAATCACCAGCCAGCACAGATGAGAAATGGATATTACTGACGTTATGGAAAATACTGTGTATATGCAGCCTTAATTACTTCTCGATTTGTTAATTTGCCTTTTTGTATAAACTCACAAATTGAATAGTTTTAAAAACTCAACATGAACCATCCAGTGACTATATTGATGATTCGGTATAGCAATGGCTTGTGTCATCCATGAAACCAGTCCGAGTTGCAGAATTTGAATAATATTTTAATGTAGGTGCCCGAGGAGACCCAAGTTCTGCTGACGGGATTTGTGCTTAAGTTAAACCAGTGTGGAAAAGGTTAAGGGAAGTGAGAACAAAATCAATGTTCTTTTTTTATTTTAGTTAAAAAAAAAAAAAAAAAAAAAAAAAAAAAAAAAAAAAAATGGCATGCCTTCACTGTTTAACCTTGGCCCTTGACCTTTAACCCTTGATCTTCCAGCTTACTCTTGCTAAGTGTGACAAGTTGCATGTACGTTACCACCGCCCATTGAGTTATCCTAGGGGATGCGTGTGAATTGGGGAAGAGTTAGGTTGTGAATGATAATGATGTGGCAATGTGCGATACCATGTAAAGGCGGGGTTAACTGTATGTAGAGTGTGAGCATAGATATTAGTATATCTTACCCATACAGAAGGCCTAAGGACTGGCTATTATGAGAATTTCCAAGTTCTTTTTAAAATACATTAAACCAACAAAATCATATACAGGAGATTCCTTCGAGATAAACTCTCCTTAATTCTGCTGAGACTCTCTCTTCTTTCTCAGGGACAACCACCTCCAATTAAATAAAAAGGAACGAACACTAAACACGAAATACAAACACAAAATTTATTGCCAATAAAGAATACGAATTAACAAAAGACACATAAATCAAAAGAAATTACAGTAGATAATACACGGATCTGATGCCCTTCCTTGAAACAGAACTAATAGGCAATGATGATTATATACAAATATAAATCGTACATTCAAATCCTAAACTCATCATGACTGCTTAGCTGAATCAGCCTCCTCCATGGCATACACAGGTCATCACTGTGTGGGTCTCCTCTGCATTTGACTGATCATAATGCAAGTTATCCTCACAAGCACACCTGGTTTAGAACTGACACTAACCATTTGAAGTAAACAAAATGAGATTATCATACTTAAATTTCAATTGACTGTAAATCAGCCAAATATTTCAAGGTGGTAAAAGCATTCCCTAGATTGCTTGACTTTGTTTCCCATCGTGTGACTAGGCACCCACACAAGGACACACACACATGCACACACATATACATACAGAAACACACAAATATATACACTGTTGTCTAGTTTCCAGGTGAGAATAAAACAGATTCAATAATGGACTAGAAGGTTATATTTGCACACTATCCTCAATACTCCTTACAACCACTGTACAACATCCACAGAGGACAATACATATTGCTAAAGCCACATCATACATTCAGTAATTACTTAATACAAGCAATGATACAGTCTTACTATGACATACATTAAATAATAATACATAACAGAAATAGTGCACACAGTACTTAAAGAGACTGAGAAAGCAAATATATTTATTCCTCCCTTTGTGGAATGTTAAAATTTGTTCCTATTTTGAAAATATTGAAATTTATATATGAACAGAAAAATATACACTTCGAACATTGATTAAGTAAGCCATATTGATATCTATAAACAAACTGACAATATCTACAGAAAAAAAAAGTTCAGCAGAAGTAAAGTATAAAAAAGCCTAAATTCAACAATACACCCCTCATCTAGACAGCAATTATCTTAAATAAATGTTGCATTTAGGTCATTGAATGATATATTTCTTTCGGTAAATGCAAACCAGAATCGAAATACAGATTTACTGCCAGGAAGAGTGTCACACTGGCCTGATGGGAACAGCCCCAAGGGAGAGACCTCCCATGGAGCACCCTCCCACGGAGTGCTGTTCCTCTCTCCAGTAAAGTGAGAGTTTGAATTCTGGTTTCTCTTACCGAGGTTGGTTTATGCACGTGTATTTTAATTCACTGTTTGAGACCGGGCTATTTCTAACGGTGCCCATGACCTTGGCCAAGCTGAAGGGACACCAAAGGTGGCTTTATGGATGAGGTAGGTGGGGTTCATCCGTGGCTCAGAATCTTGTGGATGCACTTAGAAATTAGAGTTCAATTGGTGAAGAAACTGACCGTGTTTGTGAACCAAGATTAGTTGCAGTGTAGGTTTTGCTGGTCTGAGGCATCTCACAGACTGACCTCCCCTCCAATAAAACGATACACTGAAATTATTTACATTAGTTCACAAACCATGTATTTCTTTCCACCAATCCTAAACTACACCCAGCCAAGAGTATGCCACTTAACCTTTAAGATACTACATATATATATTAGGTTAGTAAATATGATAAAATCCACACATTAAAATTGTCCAATGCATTACTATACGATGTATACTAACTCCCTTTATATCCCAAACCCACTTATCTGACCCATGCAAGCTTCTGCTGTCACAAGACCCTAAAATTTTTGCCCTTTTGAAAAGAAGGAAAAAAGTATGTTAGGACTTCTTTTTCAATATCATTTGGATTCAATCAAGACTCTCTCATACAACTCTAATCTGTCCACATAACACTGAAATTCAAATGTGCGCCTTTAGCTGTTGTTTTTTTAAGCATTTTTAGGTATGATGCTCCCCTGCATTAAAGCCTTTTATTTCTTACATTATTCTGGTGCAGAGATAACTACGGAGTGAGACAAGTGGGTTAAAATATTAGAGAAACAAAATGACATCCACACCACCAAACACTAGAAGTGGTTTCTTTTTACATTTTTGAGTCTAGGATTTATTTTCTACCAATTTCTATAACTTCTGTTCATTTCTGTGTTATAAAAAGCTGCATTTTTTGTAATAAGTTGCAACTTTCAAGATTAAAAATATCTTAATGGTATAAACTATTTGCTTATGCATTATAAACAACAACAAAAATGTCTACTGATGACAATCAGACCTTAACTTATATATATATGTATATATATACTTCTGATACAGTCATTCTTAATACATACTCTTATTGATTTTT
>NC_061861.1:14789184-14811684 GCF_019202785.1 Penaeus chinensis | reverse complement strand
ATGAAACAATACCACAAAGACTTGTCTGAGAGGGATGAGAACACTTCGTAATCACTTACCAATACTTCCACTTTTGATGGAAAACACTAATTGAAACAAGAAATAATAATTGAAAGGTTGGATGGCTGTGTGAAAGAAAAAAAGGACAATTTTCAGTAAATGACAATCAGGATTTCAAGCTAAACAGTGTATGGAATGGATATTTTGATGCAAACAAACTTTTCCTCTATCCCATTTCCTGCACAAAGAAAAAAAATAAAGGAGATACATGACAGAGAAGAAAAAGGATTAGCCAATCTTTCTTTTAAATCCCTCGTCTTATTCCCATCGTGACAATGACCATTACTCTGACGGTATAGCTCATTATTGCTATCTGTCAAGTAGTTCATGTATTACTACATGCTTGGTAATAACAATTATTTCATGCCATTCTTTATAGTAAGGATGCACTCACATGAGATTAACTCCCAATCTCCACCCAATGCCGATGGGCATGGTATGTATGTACATGCCATGCCCACTGTGAGTTTACTTTATTAATTGTTTTTACATATAGATGGCTACACTTGTACTAAGTCAACAATGAGCCAATTACAAGTACTGCCTGTTTTGCCTATTTACCCTTTTCCTTGATTTATGAAAACATTTGATGCTATCTTATTTTGATGTTACTAATGTTTATAACAATATAGTAATTCCAATGTCTATAATAAAACTCAAGGAAAGGTGAAATTAGTTAAAGTTACATGGTCTACTAATTGACTCCTTTGTGGCTAAGCACTAACAGAACCATCTATGTGCAGACATATTTCACCAAAAAATAAAAAATGAACACAGCATTTTTCCCATTTTTTATGCATTTTCTCCGGCGGCATGTGGTTAATTTCCCTGTTATACTTCATGCCCTCCGTGCTATTGGCACTATCACACCAAGATTGTTGGCCATGATTGCAATGGTAAATGATCACCAGATTCATTCTCATTACACAAGAATAAATCTAATAGTATAAATGTTATTGTAGGGGAAGGCCCGACTGTCATGATAAAGAAATAACACCAAAAAATTACCCTGAAATCGGTCTCTTTTTTTTTTCTCACAGTCATCCATCTTGCAGTCATTATTCCTTCTTTGACTTATCCACACTGTAATAGAAGTGAATCTCTTGTTACCTTCCATCACAGATAAAAAAAATTAAAGTATTGGTACTGTTTTCAAACTGACCACACCCCTCTGAGTTAATCTCTATTACTCCAGCCATTCCTGGGAAAACCAAGAACATTGTCATATGATCCAAAACCCTTCCAAACCCTGGGGCTTCACCCTCACACTCCCATCCAATCACTTTCTTATTGGCAGCTCCACCCAATCGCTGTGGACTTCTGAAAAGCATTTGTCAATACCTAATTTCTTAATTTCTGATGTTATTTTTAGCCTACGCACATTGTTTCAAGGTTTCTCTTTGAATATTATTCAGCCATTACAAATTATGAAGGTAGTAAGTACCATAGGTGAAAAGTCATTCAGTCATTCAGTTGGCCTTGTACCACATGGGTGAGGGTAGCTGAAACTTTACCATGAAATCTACCATAATCCCATTCTGAAAACCCCATAGGTGTCTTCTAAACCTTTCCTTCGTTTTCTGTATAACTTAACAGTGGTCAAAATTAATGCAGCAGCAAATCAACTCCACTATTTACTAGACTTATACAACTTGAAGTCTCCCAATATGTCACCTTAAATGTCAAAACATCTACGGAAGAATAAACAAATAACACTACTTAATGTTGCATGTAAGTTGGCTCGCTAATACAGGAGGCACAGGAGGTTTCCCCGTCTAGGAGGTACATAGAAGGTAGGAAAGGTTTGGTTTGGATTTTCGGGTTCGCATAATACCCTGGTCTTGGCCTTCCTCTCTGGAAACTGCATCGCTCTCGGTAACAGATGCCTACAAACTCAAGTCAACAAAGAGATCCGGTGCTCGAAGGCCGCATCTGGGAAGAAAAGAGAAAAAAGGCCAGGGATGCCCGATGGCGTCCGAGGAAAGCCGTTCGGGCATTTTCTCTCCGAGATTTCGCTCCTCAGTCCTCCCTCGAATCCTCCTTGCCAGCTCACCTCCTGTTGGGTCCTTTGGGTAGCACGACGGGCAGCACCACGCCCACCAGGCCCCAAAAGAGGGTCATCAAAATCACGGGAATCGCCGACGCGCCCATTGCCAGCTGGAGCAGCTTGTCAATAACAAATCGTGCTATTTCAGGGTTACAAAACAGAGGCTCCTCGCATCACAATTCCATCTTCATACCATTAATTTAGACTTTTATTACTTAAATTAATTATAAAATATTATAAATAAATAATTCACCTACAATTTTTATGCAATATTTATCAGAAGAAGTCGTAACATATACACACTGTAACTCGAGTCTAAGGAGATTCACCCGTTCGCATAAATGGCCAACTGCTTTTGACAGCGCCTACGAGGTCCAATTTTTTATCGAACCTTTTTAATTAGATAATTGTTATTATAGATTGATTAATTATAAGAAGCAATAATAATAATAACAATTATAATGATAGTGATAACGGTATTAGTGATAAAGATAAGGACTAATGATAATAACATTGGTACTACTACTACTAATATATTAATTATAATGATGATGAAAATGATAATGATGACGACAATAACAATGATGATGATGGCGATGATGATAACAATAATAATGATGATGATAATAATGATGATGATGATGATGATGATGATGATGATAACAATAATGATGATGATGATGATGATGATGATGATGATGATGATGATGATGACGATGACGATGACGATGACGATGACGATGACGATGACGATGACGATGACGATGACGATGATGATGATGATGAGGAGGAGGAGGATGAGGATGACGATAATAATGATGATGATGATGATGATGATAATGACGATGATGATAATAACTATAATAATAATTATGACTGATGATATTGATGATAACAATGATAATGTGATGATGATTATGATAATAATAATGATGATGATGATGACAATAATGATGATGATGATAATGATATTAATGATGGTGATGATGATGTTGATGACAGCAACAACAACAAGGGTAATTATGAGATAAATAAAGGCAATATTGATAACAGTTAATAACAACAGCAACAACAATAACAACAACAACAACAACAATAATAATGATAATGATAATAATACCAATAATAAGTTCGATAATAATGATGATGGATAATATTAAAAATAATAATAATGATAATAAAAATATAATAATATCAATAATAAGGATGATGAGGATGATGATGATGATGATAACGATAACAATAATGATAATAATGATAATTGTAATTGTGATAACTAATGATAATTATAATAATAGTAATAATAATTATGATAATGATAATAATAATAATGATAATAATAATAATAATAATAATAATAATAATAATAATAATAATAATAATAATAATAATAATAATAATAACAATAATTATAATGATTAGAATAATGTCAAAAATAACATTAATAGTAAGAGTAATAGAAATATTGATTATCATTACCATTTTTACTGGTATTATCATTATCACCATTGTAAAATGATATTAAAAGATATTATTGTTGATATCACTGTCATTATCAGATTTAATTACTAGCAATATTTGTACTACCATTCTCATCAACACTGACATCATTACTATCACCATCATACGACAATCATCTTCAATCCGCCACTCCATTTCCACCCCGAGCATCTCTCTTGGGGAGCTGACAGGCCCATCTCTGCTTCCTCACAACCGATGTGGTCGATTTGTCCTTGGTTTATCCCACGGGTTTCCTTCACCCAGGGTTGTTTCAGTAGGAGAGACAACCCGAGGGGCAGTATCGACCTTAGGGACACAAAACAAAAATCCTCATAGTACAAGTAAAAAGTACACTGGTCTAATGGTCCAGTTGATTTGTTAGAACACGTGATACTGCCAGTTGTATCCCATAATAAGACACAAAAACCTGATTCAAAAGGCGTCAAAGTAATATTTCAAGGCACAAGGTATATAGCAGAACCAGCAGTGTCAGGGCCTTGAAGGCATGTAGTTTGGTCCCTCTGCATAGTTTCCGGCACCTCTAAATACCCTCGTCGAGAGCTGGACTAATCTGTCTACTGACTTCCTGATTTGATGCTAATCACCACAAGCGTGTGATGACTGAGTATGTTCTTCCAACGATCCTCTAATGTCCTGGGTTGTCGTCTTGATCCAAGAGACCTACCTCTACACTCTTCGCCGGCATTCCTCTAAATCTGAGGATCTCAGAGAGTGATTCACAATACACTAAGTCGAATGCCTCCTCGAAGTCGATGTAGGTCACAAGCAGTCCACAGTCATATTCACAACACCACTCTACAGTACTTCAAAGCGTAAGGTACAGTTTGTTGTGGATTTGCCGTGTGAATCCGGATTGCTCCTCTCTATGTTCTTTTAGTTAGTGAGATCAAGCACCATGTCCGGTATGCTAAGCAATGTAATGCCCGCTGCTTTACCATCCTTCAGTAAAGGTGAGCGTAAGAGGTTCCTCACTGATGGAAGGATCAGTCATTGAAACTATGACACCACTAACATCCATGCTAACTGTCGGTGGCTCAACCAGAAAGACTGCTCAAAGTAATCAGCTCAATACATTTACACCCCACCATAATCCGAGATGTTCTGTCTATCTACTGAGCAAACTGCAGTCACCTATGACTGCCATACCTGCATCACTGTACCAGGTTCAGTGAAAAATCTTTGAGCAACCCTCAGGAATTCACCCCCCCCCCCCCCTTCGCTCTATGCAACAGCCGGATGAATCCGACACTCCAGCGACCGAAGCCAGCACCTGGCCTTAAAGGGGGGGGGGGGGGGCACATATGAACGGACATATCTTCGACCCTTAGCTCGTAACCACCGCGGCCTAGGTACCCAGAGAGGAAGGTCTCGCAACCACCTTCCTTGAAGTTAAGACCCATTTGATCTACCTGCACTAAGCCCATCCTTGTTGATAGTAGGCCATGGCTCTGTATATCTAGGGTTTCCTGCAGCTCTAAGATCCTCTACAGTTAAACTTAGACCGCAAGCTACCCAGTTGACATGTGTGGCCACGATGAGGCACTGCAAAAGTCTCGATGATGAAGAGGCTATGTGCTGGCAGGTAAGGCTTATGCATAGTTGCTCCTTTTTCACATCGGAGTAGCCAGCAGAGGCAGCTGAATGCGAGGTATACTAGCTAAACTAACCAAACTCTCACTTCGTATCACCCTGAGCATAAAGACCCACCTCATATTCATCATTATTATAATTACTATTACTATCATTACTATTACTAGTGTTATCATTATCATTATCATTATTGTTTTTATTCATATCACTGTTACTACTATCATTATGATCATCATATTAAGTAGGCGTTCACAAAAATAACTCTTCAGTGCACGTGGTCTCTGGAAAAACGCTTATGATGCCAGTGCTCACACGGAACTCCTGTTGATGCTATGTAGAGCAAGGCAGAGCAGTGAGGCTTTGTGGGCATTCGTCATGATGAAGGAAGGATTGTAACAGCCAAAATGTTGATGGAAATTAGTCATTACTGTACAGCACCTATCTTGCTCCTGGAAGACGAAAAGGTGATCCATCAAACCCAGCCAACATATCGAACAGGACAAGAGTTAACCTTGATGCTTAACCCTTATTAGTCATCTGAATCTTTGAACCTTAACTCTGGCAGCATAAACTCACACGCGATATGAAGCTGAAAAAAATTGTTCAACATTAATACTCAAAAATGCTGAATCACAGGACTTTCACCACAAAGGAAATAGGCCTCAAAGCGAATTTTCTACTCAAGGTTTGCGGAAGTCATCCTGGATGAAGTGTAGCCTAATTTACTTATTTTCTAATATTTTGAATACATCTAGCATAAGTATACCAATGATTTATTTAATGGTAATAGTAGTGATGAAAACAATGAATAAGAACAATGATTGTAATAATATTACTGATAGTGATATTAAAAGATAATGATAACTATATTAATAAGAATGATGATGATAATGGTAATAACAATAAAAGCAACAGTGATAATATTAATAGTCATGATAATTACATTGACAATAATAACAATATCAATAATGTTATTAAATGATAAAAAAATCATAATAATGATAATCTTTATAACAATTATAATAATGATAACATTGTCGGTAATAATGACGACGATGATAATAATAATGATATTAATAACGACAATAATGATAATAACAGTAACAATGATAATGTTAATAATAGTAATAATCATAATGAAAATGATTACATTAATGATAATAATAATAGTAACAGTAATAATGATGATAGTAATGATAATGAAAAGAATAAGAATAGTAGTAGTGGTAATGATAGTAATAGTAACACTAATAATAATCATAATCATTATTTCAATAATAATAATGACAGCAATAATGATAATGGTAACAATGACAATGATAATAATGATAATAACAATATTCGTAATAATAACAATAACAATAATAATGATAGTAAGAGTAATAATAATAACACAAATGATAATAATAATAAGTCTAATAATGATAATGATAATAATAACAATAATAGTAATAATTATAATCATAATGATAATAATGATAATCATAATGATAATAATGATAACAATCATAATAATAATAACAATAATAATAATGATAGTTAAACTAAAAGTAAAAATAACATTAATAATCATAACAGCAATGATAATAATAATAACAGTAATAATGATAATAATAATGATAATAGTAATAGTGATGATAATAGTGACAATACTGATAACATTAAGGATAATGATAATACTGATAGTGATAATAACAATAGCAACAATAACAACAGCAACAATAATGATGTTGATAATGATGATAATAACAATACTGACAATAACAATAAAAGGAATGATGTAAAACCATCATAATGACAATGATAATGATAATAATAAAGATAATAATAGTAATAAAAATGATACTCCTACTACTGCTACTAATAGTTAAGCTGATAATAACAACAATAATATCAATGATAATAATAATAAGAATGAAAATGATAATGGTAATAATGATAATTTAGTAATAGTGATTTCGAAAATGAAAAAAAAAAACAATAATAGGGATGATAATAATGATAACGATAAAAATAATAGTAACAATAAAGAAAATAAAAATGATAATAATGAGAGCAAATAAGATAAAAATCATAGTAAAAATTATAATAACAATAATGATAATGATTATCAGAACTATTATTGTCATTATTATTATCATTACTGTTTCTGTTATTATTATTATTATTATTATTATATGTGTGCGTATTTGTTTGTATGTATGTGTGTGTGTGTGTGTAAGTGTGCGTGTGTGCGTGCGTGTGCGTATTTGTTTGTATGCACGTGTCTGTGTGTGTGTGCGTGAGTGTGTGTGTGTGTGTGTGTGTGTGTGTGTGTGCGTATTTGTTTGTATGCACGTGTGAGTGTGTGTAAGTGTGTAAGTGTAAGTGTGCATGTGTGCCTGTGTGTGTCTTGCGTGTTGTGTTGTGCCTGTGTGTGTGTCAGTGTGTGCGTGTGTGTGTGTGCTTGTGTATGTGCATGTTTGTGTGTGTGTGATAATAATTATGATAATAATGATAATGATAATAATAATGAAAATAATAGTAGTATTAAATAACGCGCAGACACACACGCACACACACACACACACACGCATGGGCACATACACACACACACACGCACACACTATAAGTATGTATAAATAGCACCCACGTGTTAGCCAGCCGGCGGCCCCAGAGGGCGCGCCCCATGCCACCCACCAGTACTTAAGGCTCAGGATGACCCAGGTCAGGGAGAGTCCCTTCAGAGAGTTCCTGCCGACCGCTTGTCGGGTCAAGCTGGCTCCAGCCGCGCGCTTCCCTGTGGGCAGAGCAAGCACTAAGCCTTACCCCGCGTGTATCCCGTGTGTGTTGGTCCGAATCACTTGTTGTGAGCCGTGCTGACGTTGGCTATCACTCCTGTTATCACTGTTTAAGGGTGTTTGTCTTAAATACCCTTTACATTCTGGTAGCAGCGGGGTAGTTGCGTCCTTTAGGCACGCAACAATGGACTCACAGTCTTCGAAATCTGGTTATTGCTCGGACCAAATCGCTCCCATACACGGAAAAGTCTTCAGAACCTGTTGTGAGTACATATTTGGGCAATTTTTCCTTTCTTTTATCTTCCCCCTAAATGTGTTAAGCTGTATGTGCAGTTACGCTCACGCTTAGGTTAAAGTGCTAATTGACAGAAAATGGTACGCTCTCCATTTCGGATCTCAGATCACATTACTGTGTGATCACGGTATGGGTTCAAACAATAGGAATATCGTTCATTTATTACGTATTTGTTTAATTTTTCTCGTGATTAGAGAGTAAATTGTTTCAATTGCAACGAATTTAGCGCGTTCATGATTTTACTGTTTTCATGAATATCATATCATTATTATTTTTTTCACTACCTATTTCCCGTCTTGACCTGACTTCCGAGTGAAACCTATCAGTAACATCTGCTTGGGACAGCTGTGTGACCTGACCCCACTTTCACTCTGAGTGAATGACACGGTGAAATGAATGTGAGAACCGCATGCATTTCCTGTATATTGTTTTCGAAACTGTTATATTATAGGATAACGCGTAGCATCCGTTACATGTTCATGGTGACACATTCTATCGGCGCTAGAGCGGAGCTTGTAACGCGAATTTGTATAAAGCGCCAGGGATCTTCCCCTTATCATAGTGTCAGAATGCCTGATTACTTGGGGTTGCGTATATGCCTAATAGATCCGCGCTCCGACGTTAGTTCATTCGGCAACTTTTTGAGCCAGTGTGACCCACTGTTACGTCCGTTAAAGAATGCAGGACTAGGACTTGACAGAGATGGAGACGGAGACAGAGACAGAGACAGAGACAGAGACAAACACAGAGACAGAGACAGAGACAGAGAGAGACAGGGAGAGACAGAGACAGAAGCTAGAATCGTGATTCGCTTATTAATCACAACCTGCTCACTCCTTTGACGTCGCTGCCATGTTTGGGGTAAATCCCATCGATTTGTGATTCATGATAGATACCCGTAGGGCATTGCATAAGCCCATTCTGTCGCATATCATTAAATGTTAAATTCAATGTAGTATTTGAAATAATTTTGTATTACTTCTATAGCTAGTTTATTGCATTTGTGTAAAATGAACGTTAATTTCCGTGTTTGGCACCCATGTCCGATCTGTGTGAGGTCACTTTCACTCTCATTAGCTGTCACTCACACACACACACACACTCTCACGCACTCCCGCGAGTTTGTCAAGTCGTGATGTGTGACTTGTGACATACATTTCTTCTTTGCGTTACGACAATTGGTTCAAGTAAATCCTTGCGGATGACTTTGTCATTTCCCTTATTTACCCTCCTGTCTATCAGAGACGGTTAGCAGGTCAAGCTAGGTCCATGAGGACCGCTGTTACCGTCTCTCTCTCCTATTTTTTCCCCTTAACTTTGTGAAAATAAAACTCAAAATGAAAAAAAAAAAAAAGAAGACGAAAATAACGAAAATTCAATCATAAAAACTGCAAATAATATAAATAATCGGCTAGTGGCACTTAACATCCCCTCTACTCTGTTGTCTTCTTTTCTCTTACTATCTTGGCCTTTATGTGTATAATCTTGTTCACGATATCTGTCATAGTACCAAAGGAGGCCCTGCTGCAGAAACGGGCACCTTCGGGTGCTGTGTAAATCGTCACCGGAAGTTCGCCAGAAACCGAGAAAGACTAGGATAATTACGCCCGTCGATCCAGTGAAGGACCAGGAACTCGCCAGAGCAGGTACCAGTCGACCCATAATGCTGTGAACTTGCCTGGACGTCGCAGATCCACTCAACCTCCAGGAGCTCGAAGAGGACTACGAGGACGAATTCGAAGTCAAGGAGGACCTGTGCGAGACCTTCGAGGACGTGTGGATGTCGAGGACGGACGGATTAACCAGGGACCAAGATGAAGATGACGACAGGGACGAGCAGCCACAAAGATGCATCAGGGACAGCACACGCAAGAACGAAGTGTTTACAAGTCAAGAACCAGCCATGTCGGATCAGCCTTGAAGCAAATATCAGGCGCCTCGAGGGCGAGGCTTTAGTAGGTAGCCGAGCAATATAAGTATGTATAAATAGCTCCCACGTGGTTAGCTCCAACGTGGCGTGGCCATGCTGGCCCAAGCCCCCACGCGGACCCAGGTGGCGCGCCCCACGCTACCCACCAGTACTTAAGGTTCAGGATAACCCAGGTCAGGAGAGTCACTTCAGAGAGTTCCTGCCGACCACTTGTCGGGTCAGGCTGGCTCCAGCCGCGCGCCCCCCCTCCGGGCTGACGACCTAGCACTAAACCTTACCCAGACTTGTATCGTGTGTATATCTGTGTTGCTTACGCTTCTGAAATAAAAGAGGTTAAGCCAACCGTCCCTTTCACTACTCCTGCTAAACCATATGTTTAAGGCATTCCTATAGAGCCTTTATAGTGTGTGTGTGTGTGTGTGAATGTGAGTGTGTTTGTGTGTGTGTGAGTGAGTGTGTGTGTGTGTGTGTGCGTGTGTGTATTTGTTTGTATGTACGTGTGTGTCTGTGTGTGTGTGTGTGTGTTTATGTGTATGTGTGTGTGTGCGTGCATGTGCGTATTTGTTCATATGTACGTGTGTGTATGTGTGTGTGTGAGTGTGTGTGTATATATATATATATTTGTGTGTGTGTGTGTGTACTGTGTACATAAGCACTTATACGCTATGGCTCCCACGTGGCTCGCTGGCTGCCACCCGAGCGTGACCCCAGCTGCCGCGTGGCATATAATAATAACTGCCCCACGCGCACTCCCGGGGTATAAAAGGCCAAGGATGACCCAGGTCAGAGAGAGTTCCTGCCGAGAGCCTGTCCGGTCAAGGCCCTGGGCTGACCGCACACGACTACCTGCGACCCAGCCTTACCATCGATTTGTAATTCATGATAAATAACCGTAGGGCATTGCATGAGCGCCCATCACAGACTCGCAGCTAGAGTGGGTTATTTATAAATTTTCCCAGCTCATTTCGCTTCATAAAGTACGGCATTTTCGGGTATAGAGAAAATGTTGTCCATGAAGTCTGCATGTGCAGTTGGACAATACCTCGGCAGATTGTTCCCCGAGAAGATTCGCTAGCGTGAGGCCGAGAATTGTTTTCACGTCACCATTCATTAGTGCGTCATTCTGTCGCATATCTACGAGGACGAGTCCGAAATCAAGGAGGACCTGTGCGAGACCTTCGGAGACATGTGGATGTCGAGGACCGACGGATTTACCAGGGACCATGATGAAGATGACGACAGGGACGAGCAGTCACGAAGATGCACCAGGGACAGCAAACACGAGAACGAAGTGATTATAAGTCAAGAACCAGCCAGGTTGAGCCAACCCTTGAGGCAAATATCAGACGCCTCTAGGGCGAGGCGTTAGTAGGTGACCGAGCAATATACTGTGTACATGAGCACGTATACGCTATGGCTCCTACGTGGCTCGCTGGCTTACACGCTGGCTTGCGCACACGGTGGGCAAGGGGCCGCACCCGAGCGTGACCCGGGCTGCCGCGTGGCAGATAATAACTGCCCCACGCGCACTCCCGGGGTGTAAAAGGCCAAGGATGACCCATGTCAGGGAGAATCCCTGTCCCGCGCCTGTCGGGTCAAGGCCGGCCGCAGAGCCGTACGTCCGCCCCCCCCCCCCCCCTCCCCTGGGCTGACCGCGCGTCCAGCACTAAGCCTTACCAAGACTTGTATCGTGTGATCTATATCTGTGTTGCTTACGCTTCTCAATAAAAGAGGTTAAGCCAACCGTCCCATTTTACTACTCCTGCTAACCATATGTTTAAGGCGTCTAAAGAGCATTTAGAGTGTGTGTGTATGTGTGTATATATGTGTATATATATATGTGTGTGTGTGTGTGTGTGTGTGTGTATGTATACACACACACACACACGTATGTATATATATATATATATATATATAAATGTGTATATATGTATATATATACACACACACACGCACGTATGTGTGTGTGTATATATATATGTATAAATATATATATATATATATATATATATATAATGCATGTATATATACATATTTTTTAAACAGCCATTCATTCCACTGCAGGACATAGGCCTCTCTCAATTCACTATTGAGAGGTTATATGGCAGTGCCACCCTTGCTTGATTGGATGCCCTTCCAGATATGTATATATATATACATACATGTATATATATATAAATATATACATGTATATATATGCATATATATACACACATGTGTATATATATATGTGTGTGTGTGTGTGTGTGTTTGTATGTGTGTGTGTGTGTGTGTGTGTGTGTGTGTGTGTGTGTGTGTGTGTGTGTGTGTATGTGTGTATGTGTGTGTGTGTCTGGTTTCCCCATTCCTTGAATTGGCAGGGAAATGTGTTTTTCTTATTAATACCATTGCTATCGATACTGTTATTATTGTTGTTGATGTTATGATTGTTAAATTGTCATTAAAATATTTTAGAAAATGAAAAGATGCAAAAGACCCTTTCCTAAAGTGAAGGAAAAGCGTAAACAGGTGAGATAGGTAGTTCTGATAACTGGCTATTTGATGATTAAGAACTTGTAGAGCCATCTATGTGTAAAAACAATAAATAAACGTGTATCACAATGGGTATTTTTTGCCACATGGGGCGAATGGGTTAATGCTCTCTAAACAGAATAAAAACGTCGACTTTTCAATCTATTAGGTAATTAACCTGTTGTATAAGCCTGAAATTTTCAAACATACGAGATATTGGTTATCGCATTTACATTTAAACAGAAATTTTAAGACTGTTATTTTTAATTTTATTAGTGTTATCGCCTGTTAGGACGCGTGTTTGTGATAGTCATAATAAGGCACATTGAGTACAACAAGAGTTTCATGATAATTTTCACTGAATCATATTTTTAGTATGAAGATACCTTTGGGATGTAAGAACGACTAATATAACATGTTAAAAGAGGAGAGGAACTCGCAAGCTTATCAATCGTTCCGCGAAGTTAAGAAATTTCTGTTGAGTTATTTTTATTAAGACTGCACCGTTGTTATATTATGCATTTGTAAACATTTGTAAAGATATTAATTACAATCTTTGTGAGTATTTCTCTTTTTACATATGCATATAGGGTGAGAAATGGACATTGTCAGATTCATATATTTTTGTCTTATATTTATGCAATGCGAACATTATCAATCTTAATAAGGGTTAAAATGGATTTCCCTTTCTTGTTTGGTTACACCTCAAGACGAGACTGCACCGCCACCGTCATTACCTCAGAGCAAAAAGAGATGGTTGTGTTGTCATCGTTGTTATATGGAACTCGACCGATAGGATTTGTTTGTGTCTGTTTGTTTGTACTAAAGGTATATTTGAAGACATTAATAAAGACATATTAAGTACAGCAACGAATTTTATAATCCTTTTGACTGCAATGAATTCCTAATATTGGGATGCTTTAGCAATTTAAGGTAAACGACGTGTCAAGACAATGCCTTTCAGATCAATATCCTTGACCCGTATCGCATCCGGAGAGCAGCTGAGAATATCTATTTTACCCTCTTTCGGTGGCTCGTGGGTGAGCACGCTGTGTATGTATGTCTAGTTCAAGCATGGTGAATATCGTGATGCGAGGGGTGAGAGGGGGGGGGGGGGGGGCTGATTGAGGTGGGTCATCTGTAGCACCTGTCATCGGGTTGGATTGTGATAGACGGTACGACCGTAAAGCGTTCATGCTAGCCATCATTAACTAAGGTTAATGATTCCGGTTATTGATTACGTCATGGTCATTGGTTGCGTCATTGATTACGTAATTAACCTACTTTCACACTCATGTACTTACGTGGGGTGTCGTGTTCTGTCCATCCTCTATCTACTATTATAATTATCCTATCATAATAATAATAATAAAAATAATAATAATTATTATTATTATCATTATCATCATTGTCATTACTATCATTATTATTACTGTCCTATTAATAACTATAATAATTATCATGATAATAGTAATAACAATGATAACCATGATGAATAATGAAACATTAGTCGACACAGGCCGGGCTCTGCTCATGGGCATAGGCCGAGCGAGGATCAGCTTCGCATATCGGATTCTCTCTCTCTCTCTCTCTCTCTCTCTCTCTCGCTCTCTCTCTCGCTCTCGCTCTCGCTCTCGCTCTCTCTCTCTTTCGTGTGTGTGTATCTGTCAACACGTTTCTATCCATTTCAACACGAGACCAAAATACTGAAAAAATCACATGATAAAACCCAACGGCCATACATTTCCGAAGTTTATCCGCGCGCAAATCGGCAAGTTCATTGAACAGATCGGATTTATCGTGCCTCGTTTTAGCAGCTTGACTCACGTCCTTGGGTAAAGGTTGCTGACGAAAGCTTCTGCTGGGTATCTACTGGAGTGACCGAGTGACAATTTAGTAGTAACATTTAAGCAATAAAGTAGCGATAAATAGGTAATTAAGCAGTGGTGTCTGGTGCTTATGGTCTGATATTTCACGAAAAGTAAGATTAAATATTTCAAGTGTCTATTCGATGACTTATGATGACTTGCAAGCGTTTCTTAATGTAGCCAAAACCATTAGTATCCTTTTAAACGGCGATTCACAAGCACTTCAGTTAAAAGGAAAGTAATGTTTAAATGAATGTTCTTCATTTCATTTCCCTAATTCACCGGTCATATTTTTAAGACCCGTTGGTGTGCAGAATTTCCAATGGTGTTTAGAAACGGATGGACGTTTATTTCTTTGTAGATAATGGCGATAATAATGATAGCAACATTGATAATCACAACAATGAAAATTATAATAATGGTTATGATAATAATGATTAATTAGTAATAATAGTATTAATAAAGATGATAGTAATAATAATAGTGATAATTCTAGTAATAACAGTAAAAAGGATGATAGTAATATTAATGAACTGAGTAATGATAATGATGATAGCAATAACACTGATAATGATAATAACGATAATGATAATAATAACGATGGTGAATAAATGATAATGGCGATCATGATAATTAGAATAAAACAATAATAATGATAATGATGACAGTGATATGAACAATAACAGTAACACTAATAGTGATAATGATAAGGGTGATGATAATAATGATAAAATTAATCATAATAAAAATAACAATGATACTAATAATTTTGATATTAATGATAATAATAATCATGATATTAATTATAATAATAATCATGATATTAATGACGATAAGAATAATTATAATGATAATAATTATAATAATCATAATGATAATTATAACAATATTAATATTGATAATAATTGTAATACCAATGATAACGATGATAATAATGATTATAATAATGATAATGATAATAGTAATAATAGTGATAATGAATATAATTATCATAATCATAATGGTAATAACATTAATGATAATGATGACAACAATAATAGCGAAAATAAGGAGAATATTGATAATGATAATAATGATAATA
This sequence comes from Penaeus chinensis, assembly GCF_019202785.1. Lineage (NCBI taxonomy): Eukaryota > Metazoa > Arthropoda > Malacostraca > Decapoda > Penaeidae > Penaeus > Penaeus chinensis. The sequence goes on along the minus strand of NC_061861.1, from coordinate 14,796,001 downwards.
ACAGTAATAATGATGATGATGATAATAATAATAATAATTATAATAATAATAATAATAATAATAATAATAATAATAATAACAATAATAATAATAACAATAATAATAATGGTTATAATTATAATAATGATAATACTAAAAATAATAATGATAATACAAACAATAATAATGATACTAATGATAAAAATATTGATAGCAGTAATGATAAGGATAATAATGATAATCTCATCTACAGTAATGAAGATAATAAATTTACTATCATTACTGTTATCATTTATTATCATTGTTGCTATCATTATTTTATTAACATCAACAGTATCATTAAAATTATAATAATAATAATGATAACAACAATAATGGTAATAACAAAAGTAATAATAACAGAAATAATAATAATGATAATAATAATCATTATTGTTCTGCTTATTTTTATTCTTCTTATTCTTCTTATTATTATCATTATCCTAATTATTATCAGTAATCATTGCCGTTGACATTATTATTTTGATGCTGATGATGATATAAACAACTATAATAATAACAATGATAATATTTAGTAATGAGAATGGCATTACCAATAATAATAATAATAATAATGATAATTGTAATAATAGTAATAATAATGATGATGATAATAATAACAATGATAATATTTAGTAATGAGAATGGCATTACCAATAATAATAATAATAATAATGATAATTGTAATAATAGTAATAATAATGATGATGATAATAATAACAATGCTAATAATAATAATAATAATAATAATAATAATAATAATAATAATGATGATGATAATAATAATAATAACAATGATAATGATAATACTACTACTAATGATAATAATAACAATAACTATACCATCATCATCATCATTCTCCTCCTCATCAATAATAACAACAACATAATAATAATGATAATAATAATATTAATAATATAATGATAATAAAAATTATAATAACAATAATGATAGTAATAACAGAAATAGTAATAATGACTTTAATAATAATGATAAGCATGATAATAATAATAATAATAATAATAATAATGATAATAGTAATGATAATAATAATAATGAATTATAAAAATAATAATAATTGTCATTATGATAATAAAAGCAATACCAGTAATAACAATAACAATAATATTAATATCAACGATGTTAATGATAATAATATTAACAATGATGATAATAATCATAAGAGTAATAATGATGGTAACAACAACAACAACAAAAATAATAATAATAATGATAATAATAATAACAGCAATAGTAATAATAATAACAATAATCATAATGATAAAAAAAAACGAAACACTAAAAATAGGAATAAAAATAAGAATAACATTAATAAGGATGATGATGATGATGATGATAATAATAATTATAATAATAATGATGATGATGATGATTTTGCTAATTATACTAATAATAATAATCACAAGAGCAATGGTGATAATAATAACAGTAATGATGCTCATGATAATAACAATAATAAAGAAATAAAACAATAACAGTGATAATGATAATAGTGATAATAATAATAATAATGATAATAATAATAATAATAATAATAATAAAGATAATAATAATAAGGATAATAATGATAATAATAATAATTACAATAATAACAATAATACTAATAACGATGGTAATCATAATAATGGTGATAATAACAATAACAAAATAACAACAACAGCAACAGTAATGATAAAGATAATAAAAGGCGCTAAAACATTACAAGGCTCTTAAACAACATCAAAGTCTACCCCCCCCCCCCCCCCTGTCCGTGTGTGCGTGCGTGCGTGCGTGCGTGCGTATAGTGACTGGCCCTCAGCAAACGAAAGAGGCAATTCACTCACTCTGTTTTCGAAACCAGAGAGCAACGGATCATACGAGGAGGAAGCGAGTGAGGACAGAACAGGATTCATTTCTATCAAGAAAGAGGTAACTAGTAGAAAATTAGTGTGTAGTTGTGGCAATGATGCTGATAATGTGGATGATAGTGACCATAAACATGAAAATATTTGTACTGATAATAATGATGATGATTACAATGATAATAGTAAAAAGGATAATAATAATAGAAATAATGGTGATGATGATAGTAACAACAACAACGATAATAATGTTAATAACAATTATATTAAGAGAAACAATAAGAGTAATATTAATAATGTTAATAATAGGAGTAATACTAATGATATTGACAAAGATGATAATGACAGTGATGATAAACAAAATAATGGTAGTAATAATAGTAATGATAAGAATATAACGATAATTGTAATAATAATAACATTAATAAAAGTAATAATGACAATAATAACAATATTGATTATGATAATAATGATGGTGAACAATAATCATAAGAATGATAATAAAAATTATAATGATAATTGTGATGATAATAATAACAATGATGATAAAAATGGTAAGGAAGATGGGAATAGTAATAATGATGAAAACAATAACATGAGGATAATAATAATAATAACAGTAATACCAATACTAATAATATTAGTGATAGTGGTCATAACAAAGGTGCTAACAATATCGAGATAAACAATAATGATAATGATATTGAAATTGATAGCAATGACAATGCTAGATAACGATGATGATAATAATAATAAGGTAATAATAATGATAGTAATAATATCATTATCATTATTATTATCATTAATGATAGTAATAATAAAGTTAATAATGAAATAATAATAATGATAATAATGAAATAATAATAATGATAATAATGATAACAATGAAATAGTAATAATTATAATAATGAAATAATAATAATTATATTAATAATAATAATGATACTGATAATAATGATGATTAAATAATAATAATAATAATAATAATAATAATGATAATAACAATAATGATGTTAATAATAATAATGATCATATTGATACTGATAGTGATAGATATCATAAAAGTAATAATAATGATGATAATGATAATAACAATGGTAATAACAATAATAACAATAATAGTGATAATAATAATCATAATGTAAATAATAATAACAATAACAAGAATAATAATAATGATAACAATGATCAGAGTTGTAGTAGTAGTAATAACATAATAATAATGATAATGGTAATAGTAATAATGATAATACTGATAATAATAATAATAATAAAACAAATAATAATGATAATGATAATAATAATAATAATAATAATAATAATAATAATAACAACAACAACAATAATAATAATGATAATAATAATCATAACGATAATAGAATAATTATGATGGGGATGATAACAACGATAGTAATAATAATCATAAATAGATTATACTGAAATAATGATAATTATGTTAGTAGTGACAGCAATAATGATACTGATGATGATGATGATGATAATGATAAAAATAACAATGGGAATAGTAGTAGCAATAATAATAATAATAATAATAATGATAATAATAATAATAATAATAATAATAATAATAATAATAATAATAATAATAATAATAATAATAATAAAAACAACAACAACAATAATAACAGAAATGATACTAATAATAAAAAAACAATAATAACAATAATAATGGTAATAGTAATAATAATAATCATTTTGATAAAAAAGTAATGAAAATTATAATATTTACAAATTATAATAATGATTACAATGGAATGATAGTAATAATAATAATTATTATAATAATGACAGTGATAAGATCAATAATGATAATATAATGATAATGATAATGATAATAATAACAATGATGATAATAATAATAATAATGATAATAACAACAACAACAATGATAATAATAACAATAATAATAACAATGATAACGATAATGATAATTATGATATTACTACTACTAATAAAATAATAATGATAATAATATAATATCAAAATAACACTAATGATAATAATAACAATAACAATAACAAAAATAACAGGAAAAATAGTAATAACATAATAACTTTTATTGTCTTACATTCTATCATTATCATTATAGTTATAATCATTCCTATTATTCTGCCGTTATTATTATTATTATTATCATTATCATCATTAATATTATCATTATAATTAATGTTTTTATGATGATTATTATTGTTATTAATATTATTATTATTATTATTATTATTATTGTTGTTGTTGTTATTATTATCATTATCATTATTACTATTATCCTTATAATGATAATAATGATAATAATAATAATGGAAGTCACAATGATAATGATGTTGATAAGAATGATGGAGATGATATTAATAATAATGATAATTATGATAATAATAATCGTAATAATAATAATAATAATGATAATAATAATAACAATAATTATGATAATGATAATAATAATAATAATGACGATCATCATGGTAACATCATCGTAACTGCAAATCATTAATATCATCAAAGTTTTAAGGAAAACCGAAAGCTTCAGTAATAAATAAAACTGGTTTCAGTCATAAATTATGTCGTATTATTTTATCATTATGGTCACTTCCCTTGTTTAAAATGATTTCAAGGTTTCTCTTTTCCGTCTTACTATCTTTCTCCTTCTCCTGCTAATAATGAAAACCCCCTACAGAAGGTAACCAAGCAACAGCAAGACATAAGGTGGCAATTCCCGTAATGGCTGGGTCTCCGGTGGCGATGCTGCTCTTGCTGGCGATGCACTCCTGGTCACCCGCTCTAACGGACAACTCCCTCGCCCTTTCCCGCCGAGTCATGGTTTCGAACTCGACTCTGTTCGGATCTAAGGGTCTTTTGGAAGGCTTCTCGATCCCCCTCGGAGCTTCCCCCTTTTTGTGGTGTTCCCTAAAGTGTGATATCTGGGATGGGTGCTGCCTCTGGTGCCTCAGCGCCGACAAGAGCGAGTGCCTCGTCTCTGGGATGATTGTGATGCCAGGCTACCAAGAGAAGGATGACGTGGACCAAGCTCTGCTTTGCTACACCCGCCGACCGAAGGACTTCGCAACAGGGGCGGAAATCCTCGCGTCTCCCGTATCAACGACACTATCAGACAGAACTGCAAGCAACCTCGTCGACGGAATCTACAACCTCGGAATGTCACATTGCTTCTTTCCGGAAGATGGAGATTACCTATGGCTGAGGCTCGTGTTTCAGACTCCGGTTACTTTCCGTTTTGTGAAGATGTTAGCACAGCCTAAAGGTTTGACCGATTTGTTGCTGCAGTTAAGCAACCTCGAAGTTAGGTACGGGATGTCAGACGTAACTCCAGCAGGTGACTTCAGCTCCCTCAAATTATTCGGAAGGTACGACGGCCCTGTCACTGAATTTGGCCAAGAAATTTCTCTGGAATCTCCCACACCTGTGACGGCTAAGACTATCTCTGTTCAGAAGATGGATGTCGATGGAAAGTTCCCGATTTGCCACATTGAGGTCTACTAACAGCCCGACAAATCAAAATCAAAGGAGAAAACAGAAAATGTAGCAGAAGGATAGAAAATGTAGAATAAATATCAGCTATATTGTTATTGCATGCATAGAAGGCATTGTAAGATTTAACCTGAATATTTTTAAAGAAATAAAACAACCTGGAATTTAATCTAAGCCAGCAATTTGGTAATGCCTGAAGATGTGATAACATAACTGCATATTCAGGCGGCGGTAAAGGACACGTACGAGCGGTGGCGCTGAAAGCAAATCATCTTCATGCGGTAATGAGAACCTAGTTAGGCAACCCTAAACTGCATAACTGACACTTGAACGCAGAATAAAAAAAAAAGAAAAAAAAAAAGAAAAAAAATCCTAATCCACAATTAGATGAGTCAAAGTTATGTATTGAACACAAAATAAGAAATATTTAATAATAGCCTGAACAATGGTTCCTACAAGAGAATGGAAGGTGGCGTGTTTAGGGTGTAAGGGAGATAACCAAGATGTTTTGACTCCTTTATTGTAGAGTAATGATGGAGTGTGGCTGCTCGTAGGAGCGAGCTGTTGTTCCTTGGCTCCCTGCAGGGGAGTCTGCCTGTCATCTACAGTGGTCTAATGATACTATAAATATTTAGCATGTGACAACTGGTGATTTACAAGGAAGTGTTACAGCAGTACATAGCTCTTGGACAAGGGGATAGAGAACACAACTTTGGAAGGTCTAGTGTGGTAAGAAGAAATGAATATTCAGTTAAATCAATGATCATGAGTATATGCATATGTATATACTCATATGTGTGAAGATACGTCTGTGACAAACATGTAAAGTTATGTAAAATATGTAGAATATAGTAATATGACACAAAGGTAAAACTAATTAAGGAAATCCAGTACTATGTGTAGGTGGGTCGATTTACGGTCAAGGTAGAGTCCAATAGAGTTGATGCAGTTATCTTGACATAATATTCGCGAGAGATGCAGTCGTGACAAGGCTCTGTCTCCATCATCTTTCTGGGGCGACATCTTTAGTACAAAATTACACAAATGAAGGAAAGGTTTAGGATAAAATTGGTGGAAGATATCAATAGGCTAAATGTATAGAGGAATGTTGCAGAGACGAGAAGCCTGGCTTTTTTGGTGTGTGCATCTGATGAGTGTACAGGCGCCAGCTGGTTTGTTTTGGTGTGATTATACAAGTGGAGACAGAACCACGCCCTGCATTTATGTAGATGCAGTTGCATCTAAATAAATATTATTTTTAGGGCGCCTCAAAGACTGTCATGGCAATTTGATTTCGAGTCACCGGCCGACCGGAATGGGAAAATCAGGATCGGTAACTGAGCCTACTGATAGACTCCTTGCCGGCTGAGTACATGTGGAGCCATCTGTATGTAACAAAATTCACCAAAAACTACATGGGACAGAACATAAA
>NC_061861.1:14746684-14781684 GCF_019202785.1 Penaeus chinensis | reverse complement strand
TCGGAAGGTATAGTATTAGAAAGGGTAAGATTAAGTTAGTAATTAGTTGCTATAGGTCATCAGACTAGAGTAGTATTGGAAAGGGCTACGATAGAGGCGATGAGTGAATGGGTTAAGGTCAAGTGAAGGATGTGAATGCATTTGAGGAAGGAGGACAAGTTGGGAGGTCGGTGAAGGGAGGATAGGTGAGGGAAAGCAGAGGTCGGGCTGCAGCAAAGTTGACAACAGAATGTGTAGTAGTGAAAGAGGAACATCACATAGGGAACATGGGGGCGGATCAGAAAGTTACATTAGATAGGAGTGTGTTAAGCGAGTGTGGCCAATGTGTAAGCGGGCGAGGGCCGTCTCCCAGTGTCTGTTCCGATGAAATGGAGCTGGCCATGAGATTAATAGTTTTACAGTATGCACTTCATTAGTGCGAAGACTTGACCAGAAAGATTGCCATTGAGTATAAAGAAAGGTCTTGAAGTGGGGGTAATATTCTGCGGCTGGAATACGTGAGAAGCGGGGTTGGTGTGATGTGGACATAGCGGCGGAGTGTGCAAGAGTATCTGTCTCTTCATTGCCGTGGATTCCAACATGGCTAAGCACCCAACAGAATCTGATAGATTTGTGGTGCATAGACAGGTAGAACAAGCAGTCCTGATCTCACTGACAGGTTGGTTGAGTGCATAGATTTTTGAGAGATAATGAGTTACAGGCATCAGTAAAATAGCGAAAGAAGAAGAAGGGAGCGAGTACATGTGTTTTAAGGCGAAAAGGATTGCGTTCAGCTCTGTAGTAAGGTCAGTGGATTTAGGAGGGAGGGGGTATTTGAATGGGTGAGTTGCGAAACCAGAACCGGAGGTGAATTTGGAGCCATCAGTGTAAACATGGATACTAGAGGAAGGAGTGGAGACATATAGTCAAGGATTTTGGGTGAGGAGGACAGAATGGGGGATATCTGATTTTGGTGGGTCAGGGAAACAGAAGAGCAGATATGGGGGTGAAGTATAAGCCATGTAGGAACGGAATGGAAAGAAAACGGAAGAGATCGATAACGGGGAAAGGGGGAATGGGAGAGGAGAGTATCCATGTGAATGGAGAAAGGACTAGGTAAACGTGGAGATAGGAAACAGAGATATAGGGATAGTTATTTTCGTGAGGGAAAGTTGGCGGAAACGGGTATAGCATCGAAGAGAGAGAATGGTATGACACCGAGAGAGAGATGGCATGCCTGACTCAGTGTACAGACTCTTAACTGAGAGAAGCGGAAAGCGTCTAGGGCTAAGCGAAGACCGCAGTGGTGGATTGTATCAAGATGAGCATGAAGGGAGGTAGAGGCAGATGAGTAAATATGGCATCCAGGATCAAGAGTGGAGAAGATCAATGTAACATGATGTAGGAGAGTTTTGCGATCTGAGCCCAAGGTTTTATAGGAAAGAGTCTGTATGATTCGGAAGCCGTGGCGAGCTTTAATGTATGGTCTCGCCAGGACAATTTGGAGTCAGAAATAACACTAAGGATTTTGGGGTGGAGCGCTATATGAGAAGAGTGGAGGTTAGGAATCTACACATACGCGACAGAAAAGGATGGAGAAAGATTTGGAGGTAGAAAAGCGAAAGCCATGGTTAGTGGCCCAGGGAGACACGATATTGCAGGCTGAAGGAGTTGGCAGGGAGTTGGTATAGATGTGGCAATGCAAATCATCCATATGTAATGATGACCAAGCTCCTGGGGCTAGAACTGAAACAATGTCTTTGACAACAAGAAGGAATAAGTGGTGTTGAGCACACTACCTTGTGGGATGCCTTTGAACTGAGGAAAAGATGGAAGAAGCAATTTTAACCTGAAAAGTGCGTTTGGAGAAGGACTTTATAAAGATACCCATGTTTCCGCGTATGCCTAGGGAAGACAATTGTTGGAGAATATGGTATCGCCATTTGGTATCATATGCTTTTCTAGGTCAAAGAATATGGCTAATACGGGCTCATGGTGTGCAAATATAAATGTAATATATCTCTTGAAATGAGCAAGGGGGTCAGCTGTACTTCCTTCCAGTAATTTGCACAAGCAGCTAATTAGAGCGATGGGGTGGTAATCTTGTGGGAAGGTACCTGATTTATTGGGTTTCAAGGAGAGGATATGAACTTGCCAATGAAAAGGGAAATTTTCTGTCGTTAATATGTGGTTGAAAATAGTTATTATGAAGGATGGAGAGGAAGCTGGAAGGTGTCGGAACATACGGTAATGCTTCATGGGTGTTGCAGCATGTGAAGTTCAGAGGAAGAAAAAGGAGCGTAATGGAACTCAGCAGAGGACCGGGTGAAGGTAATGTATCTTAAATACGGAGGATGGGGGCTGGATGGGGGATGTTTGCCAGATAGTTTATGGATCCAACGCCAGACAGCTGATGTAGATGTAATTGAGGAAATTAGGGGTGCCTATGCATAAGGCCATATTTGTAGCGATAACTGTTCCAGGCTGCGCGTTATAAGCGAAGTGCTTTGGTGCCATGGAACACGTTTGGGGATATAAGACCTTGAGGTTCAAGGAATGGGTGTATAGGCAGCTCCTAGGACTGCAACTGTGGAACATTGTAGCATATCTGAAATGGACGAAAAGGAGGATGGATGGGTAGAAATAGTAGAGAGTGAACTAAAAGTAAGCCAGTCAGCTCTATCAAAGCAACAGTGTAGGGGATTAGAAAGTCGTACATATGAAGGAGAAAGGAGGACTGGAAAGTGGTCACTATAGGGAAAGTGGTCTAGAACTGATCAACGGAAGGGGAGCATGGAAAGACCATTGCATGAAAACGATTCCATGTGCATATTCAAATGCATGGGCGGTCTGCATTATGAATAATGTCACTTATGGAGAGGAAGCGTTCTAGGCATCGGCCACGAGAGGTAGTGGTGGAGTCGCCCCAAAGGGTGTGGCGGCAATTAAAATCACCAACTATGAGGAAAGGTGGCTGGAGTTGGAAAATTAGAGTTTCAAAGGCAGTCAAGTCAATGGGGTGGGGAGGGGAGTAGACTGAAATAATTGTGATCCAGCGGCGAAGAAAGATGCAAATAACTGTGCAGTGATTTAAAAGGGAGGTATAACATATGGTGTTTTCTGAGGGATAATTATAGACGAAACATAAAGGGAATGTGAGGAAGAGACAAAATGGCATTTGGGAATTGGTATAGGATAATGCAAGAAAAATCTGGAGGCAGATTATGGATTGGGTATAAGAAGAAAGGATATAACGATAGTCAGATCTGTGAGAACGGAAACCGCGAATATTCCATTATTTACTTAATCTACGAGTGATAACAGTAACTATGCGCGTTGGAGAAATTGAAGGGGAAGGAGCTAGGGGTGAGATAAAGAATAAGAGGGGGGTGGTGTGGTATGAGGAGGGTATCAGGTGGAGGAGGATCTGGGGAAGTGCACAGTTGTGGCATGAGGGATTCACGTGTGTATCCTGGAGGGAGTGGAAGGGACAGTGGGGATGGAGGGAGGGTTAATGTAGGTAGAGTTAGGGGGGGGGGGGGGTAGGAGGGAGGAGGAGGAAGGGGTGTAGGGTGAATATAAAAAGGATGAATATCGGTAGTCACTTTGAGTGTGGAGGAAGCGGGAGTTGTGAAATTAGAAGATGGATGAAGGGTTCTGTGCTGATAGGAGACCAAGAAGTTAATTTTGAATCTGGAATCTGGAATTGGTTGGGGAGTTTTAAGAAACGAAGGTTTTCATATGATGGGGGGGAAGAGGAGACCGGTGTCTGAGGAGCAGAGGCAGAGGTAGGTGGTGAGTGTGTGGTAGGAGGAGAAGAGGTGGAATGTTTAGTTTGTCTGTTGCGAGTGGTGCGAGGAGGGAGATGGGGAGATGTTGGGGCTGTAGTAGAGATTGGAGTGTCTGGATTTAGAAAGACAAAAGAATTTGACTGGGGGGAGGTAGGGGGTACAAGTGTGAATGTAAGAAGGAGGAGGATTAGGTATAGGGGAGGGAGTAGGAACATCTTGGAAGGGAGGCAGAAGAGCAGAGAGAGAGACATTATGAATTAGGGAGTGAGAGAAATACCTCACCGACGTGCTTCCTATCTGGCTTTGGATAGAGTGAGACCAAGTCTAAATCTGGGGGTTGCCCCCTCGGACTCCAATAAAATATATTATGGGAGCCGCCACAATTGGCACATGTGCATGACTGTGCAGAGCAATTTGATCGAATGACAAGGTTGGGCACATAGAGGGTATCGGGGATGTGGACGGCAGTGTTTGGCAGGATGTCCTAGACGTCAGTAATTCTGACACTGATGGTCGGGGGGGTTGATATGGCTGGACAGGGAGGGATTCTCCGCCAATGTAAACATTTAAGGGGAGGTCATGTATACGGAAAGTAATCTCGGCAATGTTGATGGGGTTCTTACGACGAGTTCCAGGGGGAATGATGCACTGATACTGCACCATAGTCCATGAAGCAGGCAAGCAAGTAATTTTTGTTATTAGATAGGGCAGTTTATTGGGGAGATGGAGACAGTTCCAGCACAAGTATTGAGGGTGGGATGAGGTTCAATAGGAATGGGTCTGTCACTGAAGTTTGTCAAGAGTTGATAATATTTTACTTGGGTTTCGGATATAACTGTGACAAGACAGGAACGATTGGGGCGGCTGCAGAAGGAAACTTTGCCTACTTGTTTTTTGGAGAGGTTGCTTGAAGAGGAGAGTGCTAGTGGTCTTTTCTACACAATATTTTGAAACATGTTGAGGCACAGGGATAGATTCTTCATACAAACGAGTGTGGGAGGAGAGATCAATATGGCTAAGTGTGTGTGTGCATTGTAGTAATATCCACAAAAGTTGGGCAAATATTTTCACGTTGAGTGAAATATTAAAAAGCCTGAAAGAAAAAAATACTTACCCAAATTTAAGGGGCAGAATAAATCTACTTTGTTGTAAATCAACAATACATACAAATTGTATATTCCAAGATAGTATACCAAGTGGTAATATTTTCATAACCAAATATGATCAAGCAATCTGTACCATTTATAGTAGCTCATTCACTCCCTAGATGGTGTTGAAAGAAGCACGCCATCTTTTTCTCTCATTATAATGGGATGATTTTTACGCTGCCATTGTGCGATTGATTTTATTTGACCCTTTCAGTGCACTCCATGCAGCTAAGGGGGATAAAGAACATTCCTGACATTCCACACTTTTTCCCCACTTCATTCCATCTTCCTCAGACATTCAGAGAATTTTTACGTTTTCTTGGTTTTAGTTTCAGTGAGTTTTTACTTTATCACATTCATCCGTCATTGTCATGCACTTTAAAACAGTGGTGCACTATTATACCATCAGTATTTTAACCAAATTAATACATATGTACATGTTACATGCAGCATTAGTATATGCTTCCATACAATAAACTATCACCTACTAAAAAAAAAAAAAAAAAAAAAGAAAACCCATGGTATATACTTAAACACAGCATCTCTTCGTGTTCTCTCTTTATTTTCATCTTATTACATTATTGCTTCTTGTTAAAAGGACAAAAAATGCCATAAAATACATGTTTATCATACTCACACATGTGAGATTCCACAAACTTAAAACATGAGTCTACTGATCAGTTTTGCAGATGTACTGCAAAAGAATCCTAATTTCTCTTAAAACAGAAGTTTGTGACCTCACAGATTTAGAAAGTTAACTCAAAAGAACTAATAACACTTTGGGTTGCTTGACTAGAAGGAGTATCTTTGCCAACGTGATGTTACTCAGAAATAACAAAAGAACTTGTGAAGGCTTATTCAGCAACCTCCTCACACTCACACACTCCTGGTTTAAAGTAACATCCTAATACAGTAGAAAAACAAGAGAGAACAGGGATCATGTTGTGAGGCCCACAGGCAGCTGAGTGATGGTTGGGTATCGCTGAGGACCTACCAAGCTATCACTCAGGGATTGGCACGTCACTGTTCTCCTAATGTGGCACTCATCATACACCGAGCCAACTCTAGTCCTCGCTTGAGAGCAAGTCTTCAAGTCTATTTACAGTGGCCTCGTTTTCTCCGCCATGATGGCTGAAAGTCCTTTACCGTGCCACAAAACAGATTTCACATGCAAATCAGTACACAATGAGCCCAACGTATGCATAAGCAGGGGACATGATCGCCTGAGCCCATGCTTCTGCATCAACAACTCCACATTTTAAATGTTGAGCTGGAACTGTCAAGAGTTAGACCTAAATCTCTAACTCTATGTGACAGGGAGCTTCATACACATTATGCTCATGACCTAACTACTCTCTTGTTTCTACTTATCAACCACAGCGCACTAGCAAGAGGCTGGGAAGTGTGGATAGACACACGAGAGCATAAAGATAGGACATGCACTAGCGCATGAATGTTTGAGCAGAGCCAGCCACATGACTAATGCTCTGTTCACCATTGGGGAACCACTAGGGTCTTTTTTTCTCTTGCTGTAACTCCTCTATCTACAGCACGAGAATTAAACTGAATGTACAAACACCCACATATGTATGTGCTGTGTTGCTTTTGGAGGAGATTTTCTTTACATATTTCTATGACAATTATTCACATTGGTAAAGTAAGAATTTTTCAAAAAGTAAAGTTAATGTTATCAAAAAAATAAAATGAAAAACAAATTAATAAAAAAAAAACTTTCTTGGATGATGATGATGTTAATAATCATGACAATAGTAATAATAACAATGATTTTACCTAATGATGATGGTATTATTAATAATAATAATAATGATAATGATAACAATAATAATTATAATGATAAGAATAATAATAAATATGCACTGCAGCCTTCACATAGTTTCCGCTCCTTCTCTTTCAAGCGCTGCTGCTGCAAACCTGGATTACAGGAACTAGTGCAAATATCCGACCTAACAAAAAATCAGTGGACTGGATAAAATTTACCAGAAGGGTCTGTTGTACTGGCCACAAGTAAGGGAGCTTTGAAAAGAAAATGTACAAAAAGCTGTACAAAAATGGGCCAATGGGAAAAAAAGGTTTGGATCGCTATCTACTGTTCACAACAAGTATTGGAACAACACTATTGAAAAGGGTGTATAAAATGTTTGACTTTATGATTTTGTCCTTTCTGCTAACTAAAGGATATATCGTCTGACTTTTTTTTAAAACAGGCCACAAGCAGTGAAGGTTATGGTAAGTTCAACATTGAAGCAAGTACTTTGTTGTGTTTAATGTTGTGCATAGTACAGTGGAATTCAATGACCTTCAACATGTTGCTCACTTGTTCTTCACAAAAGTAGTACAGAATCCCTGAAATGTAGCAACTTATCACTACCTACTGCAAGAGGGCTTGGTTTAAAAAAAATGGTTTTACTCATATAAACACCACAAAATACATATTCAAACATACCAATAGGTAAATCAGAAGTAAAGTGTAGACAATTACAAAATCGTACAAAATGATAATCCTCAAAATGAAAACGAAAAAAAAAAGTAAAAAAAAAAAAAAAAATAGAAGAAAAAAAAGAAAAAAAGAAAAATCGTGCCTTGCTATATAAGTTTCCAGACTTACAAAACTCATATGATTCATATTCTTTCTTATGTATGCTCACAATGACAATAACATTTCCTTTTATGAATTATTTTTTCATATCATAATAATAATACTGCTGATAACAATTATAACAATGATAATGATAATAATAATGATGATAATGATAATAACAATAATAACAATAATAATAATAATAATAAAAAATTGTTGGAACTCGTTGCTCCATAAATGGCATTATCTTCTTGCAAGAGTGTCAAGAACTGATTTGAGTGCTGCCACAGTTCCGTGCAGACAGCACAACTGCTAAACAAATGTCTGAACTATTTTTCAACATGCTAAAATGTTCTTGAGCAGTTTGGCCCCAGGTGTTCCGTACAACTGCAGGCAGAAACACGATGTCGCCAAAAAACATCCCACTTCACACACGCTGCCTTGTTGGTTGAGTGAGAGAGAGAGATCAAAGTAGAAAAAGGAAAAAAGAAAAAGAAAAAAATAAATAAAAAAAGAAAAGAACAACACATTGTATAATCCCGACTAGGCGACACACTGTCAATAATCCGACACAGTGCCGTCTTCATGGCCCGAGGCAGAGGCACGGTGGCGCTCGGCTTTTCTGAGGGTGTTCGGGTTGTGCTGTACTGGCGGAGGCGCATCGCTGTTTGGCGCAGCAGTGTGCAGCTCAGTGTTGGCGGTGGTTGTGTCCGTGTGGCGCCGGCGTCTCTCTCTCCTCAGTGCAGCTCGACGCCGAATAGCCCGCTCAGCTTCTGCACTTTTAACCTTAGGATAGAAAATACTCTTTTACAATCTGCATCTTTTTCTTTTTCTTCCATATCTGGGTGTTTGTTATACTACTCTATGAAAAAATAATTAGATTGTCATCATTATCATTATTACTATTATTCTCCTCTAACTTTTAACAAGAAAGAGGTAGTCAGATATGATCTTTTTCTGCAGTCATCTTGTGAACTTGGAAACATTTTGAATTTACAGAACAAGCACACACATACATACATCTACAACCTTAATCATTTATGCTTGTAGGAACAGTTTAACCCCTTGTTCGCAGGTGGCATCTATGATTGGCATAGCGCCAATGCCGCTGGTGGCAACCCAACATATGCGGCCCATACAGATAAACCCGTTTGGTGGACCACATGGCCGCCGAAAAAACCCGCACACAGTGGGTTAAGATTTGATAATAATAACCAGTAGGAAGAAACAACTCTCAGATAAGGAAAAGAAAGAAAGAGAAAGAAAGAAAAAGAAAGAAAAAGAAAGAAAAAAGTGAATCTTTCTAGAAAATATTTAAATATTTAGAACTTGAGGTGAATGAAATTTTTAGAAAGGAAATTATATTAAAAATCTCATATACCTTGGATAAAAAGTTTGCAAACTAGCATAACAGGTTTAACCTAATGGCGCCGGGTATAGCAAATTAAAAAATACTCTACGCTCTGGCGAACGGCGGCAGCGCGCCGACTCCGAGCGCGTGATATCGGTCCATCAAGCCGAATCATTGCCTCGGGGCGTTTTGGCGCGGCGCCGCTGCAGACAGCCGCACACCGCACATCGTGCGTATTGTTATGACGGCGATAGCCGTGACCCGTCGCCATTGGGTTAACATTTTTCCCCTGATGTGCATTATAAATTTCAATGACAAATTATACCCAATCTGCTTGTTAATCAGTTATTAATTATATCATGTCCTTTTATTCTACCTCTGATCAACGCCCTTCTGAGATCACATCACACTGATAGATAAAGTGATATATAATTCTACAACATAAACTGCTACTCAAGGGAGAGCAAAAATTAAAGAAAATGAAAGTTGCAAATATAATGCTTAGTCCTCTCCTGCATATTAATCCCGGGTAATAACCAACAAATACTAACCTCTCCTAGAACATTCTTTGTTATCGTGATAAACTTCCGTTTCTTTTTCCTGGTAATGTGTTGACTACTACTGCTGCTGCCTATGCTAGGTGCCAGGTGAATGCGCTCATCAGCACATCCTGGCTGCAGAGTTACAAAGGAAAAAAGAAAATAAATAAATAAAATAAAATTAGAATACAATTAAAACAAAAATAACTATTTCCTTTCCATATAAAACACAAAATCAAACTGATTTTTCATTAACCTATATTGTGGAGCTTGATTAGAGGTGGCCTGGATACTGAATTTTCAATATATACGAATGCTAAGTGGGGAGTAGAAATATATACATCGTAGTTCTGAGTTACATCAAGGAAACATTATTAAATAATTAATGACCAACATTAATTTCATTTTCTGATACTTCAAACAAACCACAGAATCTCATTATAAGGCTTCATCACTTTTCTTAACCCCTTAGTGACGGGTGAAGAAAACTAAAACTAAAACTTAAAAAAAACTACGCTCTGGCAATCAATGGCAACGCGCCGACTTTGAGCACAGGAGTTCTGTACATCAAGCCGAATCACTGGCCTGTAGCGCTTTGGCATGCCGCCACGGCGCACAGCCGCATGACACAGATCGAGCGGTTTGTTTTGACGCCTCGCAGCGTGACCCGTCGGGAAGGGGTTAACCTCTTACTGCCGGGTCGTATCCATAGGTATCATAACAAACCAACTGATCTCTCAGGTACAGCGGATCTGCTACATGTAGCGAACTCCTGGGCCAAAATGGCAAGATGGTTGCCAGAAGTCACCAGTCAGTGACACTGAGAGATTTCTGACACCATCATTGAAGGGTTAATAAAAACAAATTACAGTTATTGCACACATGTATACAATATACTGCAGTTTATAATGTGAATGCCTGGCTAATAAATAATGTCCTAGTTATAGAAAATTATGATAACCTGACCCTCCTCCTCCTCCCTCTGGTCCACCTCTAATCATAATCATTACTATATTATTATCAAACCTTTCCTTACTTTTTAAACCCTGACCTTAAACCATCTGATCTTGACCTACCTTACTCTCACAGGATGACCCGAGGGTAGGAAAGTCCATCTCGGAGTCTATTTCAAAGGAGGAACTATGGTGCTCGGCTCTGTCCACTTCGCTGTGTACTGCACCTTCACTCTTGTTGCGCCGTCTACGTCTGTTCAAGGAACAGGAGGGTGGGGAAGAGAAAAGACAGGCATGTAAGTTATGATGCCCCACAACTCGTTTTTCTCTTAAACTATAAGTAATGCACCAGCACAGCACGAGTTTTTTGAGGCCATTTTTTTA
Source organism: Penaeus chinensis (assembly GCF_019202785.1). Taxonomy (NCBI): domain Eukaryota; kingdom Metazoa; phylum Arthropoda; class Malacostraca; order Decapoda; family Penaeidae; genus Penaeus; species Penaeus chinensis. The sequence continues at coordinate 14,770,940 of NC_061861.1, read as the reverse complement.
TACACTGATAAACCACTGTCCACAATTAAGGACAACACTATACTTTTTCAAAGGAATAATAAAAGTTGGTCATACAACTGTATATAAATGCAGACATTTCAGACATGATAAGAACACAGGAGAGCAATGGGAATACCCCTCCCTTCAGCATGAACTAAGAGAGAGAGGGATGAGCACAGGTCTTGTTAGAAGGCACACTTGATCACAGCTTCCATTTCCTACATCTACTACCCTCAGATATGAAGCTCTAATTTCTTGAAGTCATAACCAGACTACAGAAAAAGAAAGCCGATTTTACTATGGCTCTTAAGGATAAAACGGGACTGTTAATCACTACTTCAAGAACCAATACACAGTGATGGTCAAAGCATCCCATATACAAAGTATTCAAATCAATTTTAGGGGGTTCAAACCATGAGGGCAAGGGATAACCAACAAAGGGAGAGAACCAGGACAACACTTGATAACAAAGACAAAGGTAACTTCCATTAGTCTGGTTAGTAATCAATGAGATAAGAATGAATGCAACACTATTAACCAATATCAGCTTCTTTCTTAAAGAGGGAGTCACCAACATGTAATATCAATTATTGCAACAATTGGAGAAAAAAAAAAAAAAAAAAAGTCAGATTATGTCAACAGAAGCCTGGGTGTTTGTTATATGGAGATGGTGAAGGTACTCTTGGTAGTGAACTAACTTTTATTAATACCAGTAAAGCAGCAGTGACAGAAAAGTAATGATTCCTATAGAAAGTATGGAAGAAAAAACAAACAAACAAAAAGAAAAGTGTTGGGTTTCAATTTGCTGTTCCCATTCTAATTTTCTGCATGAGCCAACTCAGTTTAATAAAAGAAAACAGAAAATATTACCTAGGATATCACACAAGGTTTCATTAAACTACTTTACATAAAAAGAAAAACATTTAGCTATTTACATTGACTTTGTTATGCAAATATAGATTTTTCCAGTTCTATCTTAGGTTTACCACTGAACTGAAGTGGATAGGAGTCAACAGCATTGTACTTATTTGGATGATTTTAGACAAGAAGGCATTCCAAAATATATAATTTCCTTTAAATGAATAATTAATTTCCTTCTTAATGTGGGGAGAGAGTAAAGCAACCACCAAATATCTTGCTTTACTATATATACTTTTCAACAGGCATAGCTTTGTAAAGGAAAAATAGGTAGATGATAAACCAGCATTTTTCTGACCCTTTATACTTTTTCTTTCTTTCTTTCTTTTTTCTTTTTTTTAAGTTATTTTGCAATCGAGGGCTGAGGGGGATGGCATGGTCTTTGTGCTTCTTCTCCCTCTTGGTTATGCCAAAGGCTCTCACATAAATGTATGACTTAGATTTTATGAAAGAACAAATATACACTAAGAATTTTTGTACACAATGAGTATTGAGAAAAGAGACAAGATATGGAACTCCCAAAGCCTAAAATAACAGAATCATGGTAGCAATTCTAGGAATAGAAAAATTATAGTATATCTGTTGTCAAAATCCAATATCAATATGAACCATGTAAATTGTAGAAAAGATGAATTTCAGAGTACTTAATTAGTTTCACTGTACTTGGCAGAATCTCAAGTTTTCATGCAAAAACACCACAGTTGAAACAAAACTATTTTACCTGGAGAGGATGTGCTATAAATGTAAGGCTAATAATGATAATAAAAAAACATAATATGTAGGATTTCCAACAGTCTTTTTCTGAAAACCAAAAAAATAATTAAGTGTGAATGGTAGGATGTGTGGGAATCAAGAAAAAAAAAAAAAAAAAAAAAAAAAATTATTAGAAACCTATGTTATTTGGATTTGTCTAAAAGGACCACAGCTTCATAATGGATATGGAATATAATGCCATAAAAATTATCAACTGGTTGCAACTTTGCAAGTCTTTTGCATCCATGACTTGCAATATTCCCTAACACTGTTGGGTGAAGTGCAAGCTCCTTTACTCATGCACTGCTTACAAGTTCCACATTCAAATAAGCTTTCCAAAAATAACTATATGTAGGAAGGGAAAAATCCTCCAAACACATGAAGTACTCACCAAGTGACGTGAAGTATTTATGAACATTATTCATACTACCAATTAAACCATTAAAGGACTGAGACATCCATTGCAAAATATAATCAAGTGACTATGCACAAGGCAGGAGTACTTGTAACTCTCACATTAAGATTTTCTTTTTTAGTTTTGCAAGCATACTCCCTTTTAATCCATCAGTGACGGTATTAAAAATCTCTCTGTCAGAGACTCCAGTGATTTCTGGCAACCGTCCTGACAATGGGAGCAGGAGTCTGTAACATGTCGCGGAACTTCCTGCTCAACGGGCTCTAGCGTGTCACCACATGTATAGCCCGTACCCAGCAGATCGAGTGGTTTGTTATGACCGCTATACTTATGGCCCGGTAGTAACGGGTTAAGGTGCTATGAAAATACATTCAAATGGAATATCATTGAACACCACCTTCAAGTTAAATTAACTATCAAGGTCTTCTCTATTACACAGTGCTGAAAATGGTCTCTAAAATGGATAAGAAGTATAATTGGGTAAACTAAGTTTGTAAGTGTATTTGCCTGACCATTAAACTAATAACTTGTTAAAACATAATTTCCATGGTAGGATTTGTTAAAAGTATATATGGCAATAAATTCCATCAATCCTGATGCTTTTGTATTTCTCTTGTTGATTCATGTCTCAATGTCTCTTGGCTAGCCTTCATGCAAACCAGAAATGACTTTAGAAGTAAATGACTTTAAGTGTTTTTTGTGCATCTAGCCTATAACATTTTACAAAAGGAAAAGAAAAGAGAAAAAAAGAAGAAAGAATGATAGAAAAAACATGCCCTGATTAGAAGAAAAATAATAAGTAGAGAGAGAGAGGATGAGGTGATGAGAGGTATTAGTAGCCACATACAGGGGGTAGCCGTGCAGGAAGGGGCAGGTGATGCCCTTCAGGCAAGAGCCCTCTTCCCAGAACCTGCAGGTAATGGACGACAGGTCGTGAGAGAATTTGCAGTCACTGCGACGACAGCTCCCTTCCATAAAGAAGGTACAGGGCCGCCGAGAAGGGGGTATCCACCTCCCTGGCCTTGGCTTTCGTGGTAATTGGACCTGCAGAAGGGATAGACGAGGTAAGTCATTTCAGAAGGTAACAAAGTAAGCCACTTCTTCCTTAAGCTCAAAAGATATACAATATACAAGATTTTTAAAGAATAATTATACTTCTTGTTTCTGAAACCAAAAGTGTTTAATCCTCTCTGTAGTGAGTCTCACTTTAATGTCCAGTTAATTATGGCAATTGTATACAAGCTTGTTGATTTCTAGTGTTTGACTTCTTGCCTGATGTAATGGCAGATTTTAAATTGTTAATCAGAAATGGTAGCTGCAATGGGCTCATGTGATAAATGAATGTCTATCTACAGTACATGCTAATAATATACTATATGTGGACTATATTAGTAATGAGAAAAAACAAAGGAATACTGGCAATTAAAATCACTGCCAGTGCAATACTCTGGAACATTTCCGTAACATTTCAGGATTTTTGCAACAAGCAGCTTGCTTACGTCAAAACCATCTGCTTTTTAAAAAATCACATTAACAACAAATGAATTACTGAGGAGTCTTAATTTGTTTCACATTCATATTCTCCTCATTAAGCTAAGATACTATTCCAGTCCTTCATCAACCTTAAATTGAACATAAATACCTTCAACTTCTACTGGTTAAAAAAAGGTTGAAGTAGGCCTTTTATTCTACTCTGGATTACAAGGCATGAAAATTGAGCTCAGTTATTGCCTTACCAATTGGATCTGGATACTTCACTGGCCCAAAATTTAGGTACTAGCATTAGATGAGTGGCCATTCTGATGGGTGTGGGGCTTGTAGATCAGGTGCACATGAAAAAGACTCCCCTCTGCATTGCTATTTTCTCTTTTTCTGTGTGTCTATATCTTTTTGACACTTTTCAATGTCTAATTTTGTTATTTGATTTACTTTATCCAGATGGTAATAGACTATTTTTCTTGCAAAATCTGCATATCATCTCTCTAGGTATTTCATAACCCTGTGCAAGAATAACAACAATAACATCCCCATATTACTCAATTTTCTCCAATGCAACCTGTGCTGCCTGTCAGGGAAACCAGGTATAGGATACTGAGCATGGAAATGGCATCCTTCCTGGAGCTGGTGCTCTTCCAGTCATGGCTCACAGACAGTACATTCCACACTTATTTGTTGATGGAAATAATACAAAAGCCCATTCCAAAATACCCACTAAGTCTAGTCACCCTCTATGAGCTTTGTGCACTCATGGGAAGTCATTCCTATCAGCCTATATTCTCATGATTGCAAGTTTGCATCACCTCAACCTTTAGCCAAATTTTCCCATGACATTATGTTCATGTCACATGCCCCTGAAGCCAAATCTTTTCATGACGTGATGGTCATGTCATATCAATCATAATTATTAATTCATATCTAAAGAAGAAAGTATTGTTCTTAGACTAAATGGATCTGAAAAAAAAAAAATACCAACATACTAATTCAAAGTTAGAAAGGGAGGGGAAAGCTTGTAAACATCCTAAACCCACCTTATAAGGAATACCACTCTTTTTCCACTCGTCTTCTAATTCACTAGAGAAACGTATAGCAGTGGGGTGGCCTGATGGCAAATCAGGCAGGGACCCTCCAAGGCGCTGAGTGGCAGGTTCCGTGGCACCAAATATCTGGTCATAGAGGGTGTCATCCAGGTACTCCACAGGGATGGTGTACGTTGTGCCATCCTCTGTCTCGTACAAGAGAACCTCTCCACTTTCCCCGTCATCATCATCCCCTAATCCATCTGGACACTCCTGTAATATTGCACAAAAGATTAATGATTGCAGAGATTTTGGTACTGTGAACTTTCCATTAACAAGACTAAGACTAGTTAATGGTTTGTCTCTTCTCTTCAAAACCCCAGGAACTAAAATCATACTTTAGTCTGATAAATTATGCAGTGCCTTTTATTCTTAAGAATGAACATGAATACCAGAATAGATTCAATCTTTTAAAGACACTTCATTGAAAATTAATATTAGATACATTCCAACATTCTAAAAAAACAAGCATGCAATCCAAGTAATAACTGTTCTTGCAGTGGTTTACTAGATAATATTCTGTAAATTACACAGAATACATAATGTAAATTGTGGGAGGGATGACTGTGGGAAAGGTAGTAGTAGCAAGAGAAGTAGTGCTAGGATCAGGAATTCTCTCTTACCTCGTCATCAGGGTCTCCAGAGGTCTGGGGTTCCCACTCAAAGCCATCATTGAGCTCCCATCCTGGAGCCAAATCATCCAGGTCCTCTCGCTCAAGGTCTTCCCCCTTAAACTTATAATCGGGAATAACAGAAGGTGTAGTCTTGCTCACAGGATTTCCTGAACTACATTTTTTTAGCCGTTCATGCAGGGGACGGGGTGAATGGTGGTCTGGTAGCAGGGAGCGGCCACTAGGTAGATGGGTTTGGCAGTGAGAGAGGTTGCTTGAGGTCTGAGCATGAACTGCTCCCAAGAGTTCATCTGCCTCTTGGTCAACTTCTAACCTTAACTCTGGACAAACCCCTGGGATATCTATATTATTACTGCTGCTTGCATCATCACTCCTGAAAGAAATAGGGAAAGAGAGTTAGCAGATCTTGATGAATGTTAAAATGATAGCTATACAAAATGTCTTCTTTCACATTAGTAAAATGCACACAAATACAACTGTATAAACATTTACTACATGTAACACTCACCTTTTACTAAAACTGACTTCTTGAAGTAGAGTACGATGATGGCTTGACAATGACTTCTCTGCCCAAAGCTGGTCCCTTCTATTTTTCACACTGCTTTCCATACTACATGTGCTTCCAGGTTTCCAAGGACTGACTTCTGCTAGAGAAGACATGACACTGCAGTTTTCAGGAATATGAGTTGTTGGATTCGTTATAATATACATTTTAGATCTGCCCGTATCTGGATCAGTATTATCTATAGCATGTGGATTTGCATCTGTCCAAAGAGCTTGAAGATTAGGGATTGATGCAGGGAAGGATGGGGAAGCAGAAGGGCTGTCGCAATGCCAGAGAGAAGCTAGTGCCTCCGACCTCTGATTCATCATCACTTCAGCAGGGGTCTCAAAGTGACCCTCACTGCTCCAGCCTATAGCGCCACCTTCCCCTCCCCTGCTTAGCCAGGCACTGCTAGAGAGGCCAGCTCCCTCCAGCTCTTGCAAATGGGGCCATCCGTCTCCTCTATCGCAGTCTGTGTTGATATGCCATATATTTCTTGGGAAGGAAGTTTCTGATGTCTGGATCTCATTCTTCCAAATTTGTGCCAAATTTTTGTTATCTGGGAAGTCCTGGTGTTGGAACTCAAACACATCTGGCTCCTCATCCTGGCTGTGGCCAAAGCCCTCAATGATTCCACCTGTTTCATATGATGCCCGCTTCTCATTGATGGTGGAGGGCCTCCCATTAGTGGTGGCAGTTGCTGTCTCTGTTTGGCAGAACTTCTCATTATTGACTACTTTGAATTTAGGTATTAATGCAACAGCTGGATAGGGGTTATGGGATACGAGTTCTTCCTCCTCGTCTGGTGGAGCAACCTTAGGCACAGGTTCCTTGTACACCATGTACTTCTTGGGTGAACCTTCAAGAAGGTCGCTCTCCAGGAATAAGGCCCCACTGCTTGTCCTCTGGAAGGGCAGATCTGGCCGCTCTGAGTTGATGATAAACATCGTCCCGTCCTCATAGTGGTCGTCAGCTGTGCTCCCAATGCTTTCCTGACGGATGGGCCTGAAGTGTGTTCGAGGAGAAGTGAGCAGGTTTTCCTCATCCTGGCCGAGAGGTAAAGTGTCCATACTCCCAAGGTGTCCAGCATGGCTATGGCCCAACAACATACTTTCGTTAAGGGGGTCAGGAGGGGCCCCAAGTTCTGTGCTTTTGCCACGAGGAACCACCATGGAGAACCCACTGCTTTCAGTGTGATGCAGATCAGCCTGAGGCCCTGTTGGACCAGATGGCAGCTGCTTCAGCAGCGAGCTATCCATAGCGCTTTCTTCTTGTGACTCATAACTTTTACAAACATCTTCCACAAGGGCCATCATCTTCTCATGTTCTGAATCTGTCCGAACTCCTTCGCCACTATTATTTTCAGATATATATTCTAAGGTACAATTATTTACACTAGGGTCCTCAAACACACCTTCCAGGCCTAGAGTATTTTCCCATAGATTTTCCAAGCCTAGCTTCATGAATGACTCGCATAATTTATTCTCCAGCTCCTCAGTTGTGTGGCAGCTGTCGCTTTTTCTACTTTCTAAAATGTTGCTGAGGTGAGGGTCCTCTATGCAAGCTGACAAGGTGCCTTCACTGCCAGAGATATTGTTGGCATTACAGTCAGACCAAATGGACTTTTCTAGGCTACTGGTCAGGTGAATGAGGGCACTGGCATCCTTTCCAGCATCAACCTTGTGACTCTCCTGTGGGCTTTGGCAACTAATGTTACACAGGAGAGGGTCAGTTTGGGTGATGAGATCAAGGGCTTGCCAGGACTGACTCTGCTGCCATCCTTCGATATTTGATATCAAAGATGCATGGACAGTTTCACTGCATGGTATCTGCTCTATGGCAGCCAAGTCTTGGGTCCCATGTGGGTCAGGGAAGCTCAAGCCACATATAGCAGTGTAGAGAGTCAGTTCCTCCATAGAAGGGGGATCCCATACGTGTTCTCCTTGACCATGACTTAGATGTTCACTTGCCTGGCCCCACACCTGTGCCACCGTATCTGAAATTTTCCTCTCTAACTGCCGCACACTTTCAGCCTCCTGGTCTACTTCTGCATAGGGATATGTCTCAACATCGCTACTGGAGCCACTGGTGCCCCCTGAGGTGCTTCCACGCTCAAAGAGACGGCCACCTCCGCTCGTTGGTGGCACACCACTCTCGTGTTGATTTGCCTCCATTAGCAAGTCCCCCATGCACTCCCATTCTTCCTGGCTTGCCCTGTTCTTCTCCTGCACAGCTGATCCATAATTCTTATCACTTTTGTCTCCTTTCCCCTTTTCCTGATCCTGCTCACCCTTGTCTCGGTCTTCAGAACTCTCACGTGAACTTGTGTCTCCAATGTAGCCTTCCCCAATGTCCTCGTCCAAGAGAGGGCCCAGGAACTTCTTCCTCCTCCTCTCGCCGCTGCGCTCATGCTCCGAGGCACTATCTGTGTCGTAGCTCTCGCTCAACTTGGAATCGCGGTGCTTGGAGGCCGCATGCCATGTGAATGACACATGGTGATGTCTCCTGCTGCCCTCGTGACCCTCGGGCACATCAAACTTGGCCTCCACTTCTTTCTTCTCCTTCTTCTCACGACCTTTCTTGCGGTGAGAGCGAGGCATCTTACTACTGCTCAGCTTTAGGGTTTCACGACTCGAGGAAAATGAAGGCTTCTGGTTCTCCCAAACACATGAACATAGTGCCTTTCCTGGCTGCCATTGCTTCTCGTGGATGCAGTTCTCTTTGCAATTCTCTTTACAGTTTTTACTTAGGGGTGGAAAGGCTGCATAATACCTAAAAAGAGAGGCATCTTTGTAAAAGTATGAAAACTAGAGATTACAGATTCACTCAATATTCATATATCATGGCACTTTTTTGGGTACATCACAAAATCCAAAAAGAAAAGTAATTTATGGAAAAAATATAATTAAATAAATGACTACTAGAACTTTTTACACTTGCAAAACACTCACTTCTCAGCTTGTTCTTCCGGCGTTGATGTTGATGCCGAGTCATCAGTGTCATTAATGCTCTCTTGTGATCCTCCTTTCCGTGCTATGGATTTATTATTACAAGGGGTGGTGCTGTTAGTCACGTTGTGCTCGTTTTCTGCAGCAGTCTTAAGGCGTACACAGAGTTCTTCTATGAGGCTCTCTAGATCATATCGCTGTTGATCAGAAAAAAATTAGATATATGACAAAGAGCTATAATGTGAATGAGCGAGTGGGAGAGAAAATAACGAGGAAAGGTTCTCTTAAGAAAAAGAAAATGGTACAAAAACTATGCACAGTAATATCAGCTCTAGAAGGGATTGTGTTTCCTTGACTCAGGTTATACACCCGATATAAAAAATCCCTCACGCTAGCATATATCCCTTGCAAAGTTGCATATATCAAACAAGGCAAAAAAAATCTAGCCAGGGTGGCAAGGGTATTGCTGCATGGGTGACTCAATTCATCGCTTAAGTGCATTGTGCTTTACCTCATCAGAAGCAGACATGAGGCACTGAAGGGCTGCCACCTTCTGCAGTTGCTCTGAGGTCAGAATACGCTGTTTCTGGCGAACCTTGTAACGCTTTCGAGCACGACGACTTCCTCCACGCTATAAGGTGGGCAAGAACCTTAACATGTCACTCCCAAATTATCTAGTCTCCCTGTGATACTATCATGTATGCATGTATATACAATAATATATATATATATATATATATATATATATATATATATATATATATATATACATACACACACACACACACACATACTCAGATTGTTCTTATAGTATCACAGTATTTTCTTCTCTTTTTATATTAAGTGAATAATAAATAATATGCAAAAAAATATCAATGAACATTAGATTGTATCATATTTACCATAGCATAAAGATAAAACAATCTCAGACTTTATAGCAACAAAATATCCACCCAATTACATAACGATGATAAACTTCCAAGTGATGCTCTTTCTTGTTTAAAGATATTGGATCAGAGAATAGAAATTGTGAAGCAAGAGAAAAAAAGATGAAAGAAGAAAGAAAACTTCTATTTCTATATTTTCTTTGGTAATAGTAATTATGGCATATAATATATAGACTTTAGCTATATTCTAATTCATACAACAATTGCCTAGGCTGATATTTAATATCTTTAGGATCACTAGCAGGTAAACAATTCAAAATATCTATATCCACACTTAGCAAACAGACACATACATCCAAAACAAACAAAGATGTATATATACATATCAACCTTACACAGATTTGGCTTGAATCCTATATTCCTACAACACAAGGCATATACTGATACAGGTTTTAAGGCATGTAGGTCCACCCTGGGATCCACAAAAGCTATAACTAACAAGATAAAAGAAAATATGGATAGTATTTATCACTCCCTCATTCACTGGCACAGCAAGAGGCATAGGCATTTGTGTCTTCACTCACCCACCACCCATACCTACAGATACATAATTCACCCACCCACTATATATATATATATATATATATATATATATATATATATATATAGACACACATTCATGGCTATGCAAGTATATACAAAAAAGAGGAAAATAATTATACAAAATATTTAGTAGGAACAGTGATATGTTTGTAAAAAATACTTTCAGATATCACCACATGAATAAGAATTAACAGACATATATAAGTACAAGCTTAATTACAAGAACAAATTTCAAAGAACTGATAGATGAAAAGCACCCTTCCAGTAAGTCATGCCTATTCAATCAGATTTGTATAACATGTGGGAAAAGACAAATTTTGAGCCTGTACCAACAATTAACTACTAAACAGATTATGGGGGGTTCAAAGTCCTATATACTACACTTTCAATACTTAACATGCACATTATTCCGGATTTTTCTGTGACCATCTAGATGCCAAAAGTTGTTGTTTTTTATAATATATGCAATACTAAGAATATCTGGACATGTCCTTTGTAAAACTAAAAGAAGTAATCCAGAAAACAAAGATTAAATTTCCACAACTGATGTATATGAATCATTACAATTAATATTACAAATAAAACAAAACATATGCTAATTCTGTTAATATTTCTGTACTTGGATGAATACATATTTAACCCACTGACCTCAAGTAGATGCATGCCATGTCCACAGTGGTTTTAGTTTATTAATTTTGGCTCCACAAGAACTTAAGTCACCATAGAGTCAGTTACTAGTCCTACCTAAATCCCTGATTTTTAAAAAGATGTTTTTTTTATTTTTTTTATTAGCATTTCTAACATCATAATAATCCTAATGCCAATAATAATTACACAATTGATATTAATATCATCAGGAGAAAGAGGTGGGTGGGGATTCCCCTCAAATTAAAGGAATGGGGAAATGAGGTCATGTAGGTCCTACTGATTACCTTCTTGAAAATTGAGCAGAAAAGGTGCCACCTTTATGGAAAAAAAAAAAAAAAAAAAAACTACTACTACTACTACTACTACAGTGGTCTACGTGTACTTGACACCAATGGGTTAAGCAAGCAACTTTGGAAACAGATTTTGGAAGAAGAGAGAGAGAGGGGAAATATTAGGATATCTAAAGTTCGTGAGGTTTCCTTCTTTATACCTTTAGCTGCTTCTTCCATAGTAATAGCCATAATTAATGTCATTGCAACATGCCAGCCTCTGCCTCTGCCCTATGTAATCACTCTTAAAAGATAACTATGTGATAATGTGATAATATGCAAATACCATGCTTAGGAACCTATATTAAACTGGGCATATTAACTGAGAAGCTCCTGATAACAAAAAAAAACAGAATTTAAGGATAAGAAAAGACAAAGAAGAACAAGAGTGAGAAAAAATGTACATTCTTTCTGGCACTGCTCACTGTCTCTTCCCAAGCTAGTGAGAGAAGGGAACATTTGATTTCTATCTATTTTGGCCTACATGTGAATCACACTTTAAATGATACTGACCAATCAAAGCCAAGACTAAAAATGGGAAGCAATACAGCTCGAGTTCCATAGACAATATAAAACCAGCAGTCTTGGAAATTCGATAAACATTCACTAGAATCCATTGACTATTAAAAATCAGTGAACTAAAATCTGCAGCAGACACAAAACTACAAGTGTACATGCCCCCTATACAAGAAAAAAGAAAAAAAGTAACAAAATTAGCAATAAAATCACCTGCTGTGTTGAAAACGTAGCAAAGTCAGGAAGATCAGCGTCAGGGTGCGCGGTGTGCCCTAGGAGATCGTCCAGGTCCAGGTCGCGCAGGTCAAAGTCATCCAGGTGGCGCCGAGAGAGGGGGTGCTGGTAGTTGCCCGTGCCGATGGGCGAGCAGGTGGAAGCAGAGATGGGTGTCGTAGGGGCAGGATGGGGACAGTAGTGGTGGTGGAGGAGGGAGAGGAGGGTGTGCGCATAAGTGGGTCCTGGGATGCCACGCTCCTCCAGTTCCCCACACAGCCACTCCACCACCAGTGATGGCGCCCACTCACACCGTACAAGCTTCATAACAACTGTGTCAAGGTTTACCAATGGTTAGGGATCAGAATTTCTGTGAGTTAGGAAGGCTGTTTGTGGCTTTTGATTTTTATCATAAAGCCCGTTAGCCATACAGCTTATTTTGTAATCTGAATTTTTACTATTATTATTATAAGATATTAGAGTAAACCAACTTATGAGTTTTATATCTCTTGCTTTCACCAAGAGCTGCCTCCACCTTAGAAAGGTCTAATGATATTGCCTACTTCCATCTTAAATACTGACAGGCTTGTACAATGAAATTACAAATCCAATAAAACTGTTGTGAGAAGTCTACACAAGTCTTTTTTTTTTAAAGTAACATCTCAAAAAATAACTTAACATGCAAAGTCTTATTCCTCATGAAATGTATTACAGTAAACAGACAAATTAAATGTTCTATTTTCATCACCCAGATCACACTCCTTGGGACCCACCTTAAACAGTGCTGGGTCTTGGATAATTTTTGTCGTTATCATGTCGTCATCAAAATGATATCACATATAGGCGGGTTTTTTGGGTGGGGAGGGGTTGGAGCTTACTAGTGTAAATGGTAAATGAGGTGTAAGGATTTGGAATTTAGGAACCACTAAAACACAATTATCAAAAACGGTATTATGAGACAGAGGGAAATCAAGCAAAGTAGATGCACTTGTGGGCGTTAGGGGACAGAGGTGGCAGTAAATCAAAGGCCAAAAAGGAGTAAATATCCCCAAAATTAAATTCGAAGGAAGGAAGGAAAAAAAAGAAAAAAAGAAAAAAGAAAATGTATATTCTTAGAGTTTGGGCATGATGAGATGATGGGTAAAGTTCTCAATCTAGAGCCTTAGAACACAGGCTCTAGACGAGAGAGTGCTCTTTCTGTGGCTAGGGAGAGTCAAAAGCTCCACTCTTTGCTGAAACCACCAAAGGGGCCTTATTAATAACAAAAAGGACAAGGCTACAAGCGACGATGTAGCACAACCTTCCCAGTGGATTCTGACAAGGGGGTGTGTGTGGGTAAAGAGAAAGGGGGTATTATCATCAAAAACCAAAAGACTACCAAGTAATGAAGGCCTTTGCAAAGTTATGATTGTTAATTGTACAAACTGGTTACTTCTTTTCCTGAGCCTTTTATGTATGTATATATATATATGTGTATATATATATAGATAATGGATGTATGAGAAAAACGTGCAAACTTTGTATAGTAGAGCAACAGTAGGTCATTAGCAGGTCGAGTATAAAGTTACCAAGAGGTCTAGTGGGGGGAAAGGGCTGTGGACGAGGGGAGGAGGAGGGGAAAGGAGGAGAAAGCCAGCTATGGGGTGGTGATGTGGGGGGGTTGTGGAAAAGAAAAAAAAAAGAAGGGGGGGAGGGTCTAGGCAGTGGTCATGATGCTATGGGTTACTGGGGGCGGCGGCGGCGGCGATGGAGGCAGAGAGGGCGCGGCGGCAGCTGCTGAGGGGGGCGGGGACCTCGAGCGCTCACCACACCACCTCCACACATCTTGCCTTCAAAGGAAACAAGAACAATTACCACCTAGGCTTACATGGGGAAGACATATCTTACACTATACATTATGAATAAACTTAGGTCTAATTACTTAACACTTGTAACTGAAGTTCAAAAGCTAGCACTAAGGCCAAGAACAATTCATGGTGGGCCTACTTAGTCAAATACTTAGGCTGTAATGGTGATCAGAAAACTATTACTGATCATTTGCATACAATTGGCACATAATATAAAGGCCTGGGTTATATATATACAGAGAAGGCATTACAATGTTCACTAAACTTGTATAATATTCACCATTCCTTACACTGTGTTAGACTTATAATAGAATAATTGAAAAGACTTATAAGAATGGGTGCAAGTTGCAATACTTTGTGGCTGTATCTAACTGAAAAATAAAAACAAAAACATTGTGTATCTGTATGTTAGGTGACAAGTTTTGGATGTATAAAATGAGCCCTAAAATAATATAAATTAAAACCTATCACTCAGTTTTTCTCTCGGAAAAAAATTCCTCCAGATTTGATTGTACTCTCAAAAAATTAGAAAAAAGTACCACTACTGACTTAACATAACACCCAATCCCTAATTAATCCTTAAACATAAACAAACACCACCAACAGTAATAACAAATTATCAACAAGAACACCAATCGTTAGATAAATAACAATAAATAGTAAACAATACACCAAAAAGATTCCGTGCCCCCCAAACAGCTGATGTAATTTCGGCAATCTTTAACGCGTCACCTGCAACGAGGAGTCATTTTCACCTGACTGACACGCTGGACCGGACCTCAATCATTTACTTCAAAACGCAAATGAAAAAAAAAACAAGAGCAAACAAACTGAAGGTCTTTCGCTATGTTCGGAGACGGACTATGGTTACGTAAGCTTTGATTCTCGTAGGAATGCCGTTAGGCCTAAGGGACTGGACGAGAGTGCAGTGCGTGTGAAGAAGACGAAGACGAAGAAGAGAAAAATTCTGCATCAGTGATATAGATTTATGGAATCTCCCGGGCGAACATGTAGGTCTGGGATATAGATAGGGTAAACAGGCTGATAGATAGAGAAAAGGGGGGGAGGAAGATGACGGGGGAAAGAGAGAGAGAGAGAGAGAGAGAGAGAGAGAGAGAGAGAGAGAGAGAGAGAGAGAGAGAGAGAGAGAGAGAGAGAGAGAGAGAGAGAGAGAGAGAGAGAGAGAGAAAGAGAAGAGAAAGAGAAAGAGAGAGAGAGAGAGAGAGAGAGAGAGAGAGAGAGAGAGAGAGAGAGAAAGAGAGAGAGAAGAGAGAGAGAGAGAGAGAGAGAGAGAGAGAGAGAGAGAGAGAGAGAGAGAGAGAGAGAGAGAGAGAGAGAGAGAGAGAGAGAGACCGACCACAACCGGAACCCCACGTGCAACACACGCTTGGCGACGGCGTCCAGCTCCATAATACCAATGACGCGATGTTGCGCCGACAACCCAAGAATACCTTGTCGCGGTGCCATCCCGACCGATGCCAAGAACAGAACAGACAGGCACACACACACACACACACACACACACACACACACACACACACACACACACACACACACACACACACACACACACACACACACACACACACACACGTCTGCAACATCAGATGGGGGATGGGGAATGTGAAAGGAGGGAAATGGGGAATGGGGAACGACAAAAATTGTTATTCGCAACCCGCTCCCGCTGGAGGACGTAGGTGCCGGTCGAGACGCTGCATCCCAACATCCGGTCTCCCAATTTGCAATCCGCAGAAAAAAGGGGAAGTTGGATGATACTCTAATACACCTTTCCTTTTTTTTTTTTAACAAATATTGGCAATTAGACGATCAAACTCGCCCAAAGACAGGGTACGGCGAAAAAAGGAGGTAAGGAAGGAATAAAGCATTGGAGCAGGGGTAGGGAATGGAGAAAAAGGGGGGGGGGGGTGAGGGAGGGGAAAGAGTAAGGATATGGGATGGAGGAAGGAAGAAGGAAAGGGAAAGGAAGACACAGAGAGGGGAAGGATGCAGGCACCGGAGGAAGGAGAGGAAGGGGGAAAAGAAGGAAGGAGGGAGAGGAAGGAGGAGGAAGAGAGAGGAAGAGGAAGAGGAAGAGAGAGGAAGGAGGAAGAGAGAGGAAGAGGAAGAGGAAGAGAGAGGAAGGAGGAAGAGAGAGGAAGAGGAAGAGGAAGAGAGAGGAAGGAGGAAGAGAGAGGAAGAGGAAGAGGAAGAGAGAGGAAGGAGGAAGAGAGAGGAAGAGAGAGGAAGGGAGAAGAGAGAGGAAGGAGGAAGAGAGAGGAAGAGAGAGGAAGGGAGAAGAGAGAGGAAGGGAGAAGAGAGAGGAAGAGAGAGGAAGGGAGAAGAGAGAGGAAGGGAGAAGAGAGAGGAAGAGGAAGGAGGAAGAGAAAGGAAGAGGAAGAGAGAGGAAGAGGAAGAGAGAGAAAGGGGAAGGGAAGGATGTAGAGAAAGGGGAGGGGAAGGATGTAGAGAAAGGGGAGGGGAAGGATGTAGAGAAAGGGGAGGGGAAGGATGTAGAGAAAGGGGAGGGGAAGGATGTAGAGAAAGGGGAGGGGAAGGATGTAGAGAAAGGGGAGGGGAAGGATGTAGAGAAAGGGGAGGGGAAGGATGTAGAGAAAGGGGAGGGGAAGGATGTAGAGAAAGGGGAGGGGAAGGATGTAGAGAAAGGGGAGGGGAAGGATGTAGAGAAAGGGGAGGGGAAGGATGTAGAGAAAGGAGGAAAGGGAGAAAGGGAAAGGGAAAGGGGAGGGGAAGGATGTAGAGAAAGGAGAGGGGAAGGATGTAGAGAAAGGGAGGGGAAGGATGTAGAGAAAGGGGAGGGGAAGGATGTAGAGAAAGGGGAGGGGAAGGATGTAGAGAAAGGGGAGGGGAAGGATGTAGAGAAAGGGGAGGGGAAGGATGTAGAGAAAGGAGGAGGGGAAGGATGTAGAGAAAGGGGAGGGGAAGGATGTAGAGAAAGGGGAGGGGAAGGATGTAGAGAAAGGAGGAAAGGGAGAAAGGGAAAGGGAAAGGGGAGGGGAAGGATGTAGAGAAAGGGGAGGGGAAGGATGTAGAGAAAGGGGAGGGGAAGGATGTAGAGAAAGGGGAGGGGAAGGATGTAGAGAAAGGAGAGGGGAAGGATGTAGAGAAAGGAGAGGGGAAGGATGTAGAGAAAGGGGAGGGGAAGGATGTAGAGAAAGGGGAGGGGAAGGATGTAGAGAAAGGGGAGGGGAAGGATGTAGAGAAAGGGGAGGGGAAGGATGTAGAGAAAGGAGAGGGGAAGGATGTAGAGAAAGGAGAGGGGAAGGATGTAGAGAAAGGAGAGGGGAAGGATGTAGAGAAAGGAGAGGGGAAGGATGTAAAGAAAGGAGAGGGGAAGGATGTAGAGAAAGGGGAGGGGAAGGATGTAGAGAAAGGGGAGGGGAAGGATGTAGAGAAAGGGGAGGGGAAGGATGTAGAGAAAGGGGAGGGGAAGGATGTAGAGAAAGGGGAGGGGAAGGATGTAGAGAAAGGGGAGGGGAAGGATGTAGAGAAAGGGGAGGGGAAGGATGTAGAGAAAGGGGAGGGGAAGGATGTAGAGAAAGGGGAGGGGAAGGATGTAGAGAAAGGGGAGGGGAAGGATGTAGAGAAAGGAGGAAGGGGAGAAAGAAGGGAGGGGACGGAAAGACATGAGGAAAGAGGGAGGAGAGGGGATGGAGGGAGGGAGGGATGGAGGGAGGGAGGGAGGGAGGGGAGGGGATGGAAGGAGGGAAAGGGGGAGGGGAGGGGAGGGGATGGATGGATGGACGGAGGGAGGGAGGGGATGGATGGACGGAGGGAGGGAGGGGATGGATGGATGGATGGACGGAGGGAGGGAGGGGATGGATGGATGGACGGAGGGAGGGAGGGGATGGATGGACGGAGGGAGGGAGGGAGGGAAGGGGAGGGGAGGGAGGGAGGGGAGATGATGGAGGGGGGGTGGGGAGGGGATGGATAGAGGGAGGGAGGGGAGGGAGGGAGCGGAGATGATGGAGGAGGGGTGGGGAGGGGATGGATAGAGGGAGGGAGGGGAGGGGATGGATAGAGGGAGGGAGGGGAGGGGATGGATAGAGGGAGGGAGGGAGGGAGGGAGGGAGGGGAGGGGAGGGGAGGGGAGGGGATGGATGGAGGGGAGGGGATGGAGGGGAGGGGAGGGGAGGGGATGGATGGAGGGGAGGGGATGGAGGGAGAGTGGAGAAGGGGAGCTCATTCTGGTGCAACAAGCAGTGAAAGTTCCCCGGCTTGGAAGCACCCCAGCTCACCTGATCTCATCTCACCTGATCTTCACTTCCGAAGGCCACTGAAAATGCCGACGAAAGACTCAGGAACAAGAAGAATGTTTAAAAAATCGAGAAGAGTTAAATGAATCAGGGAGAAAATGAAGGAGGAAAGTAAGAAGGAAGAAGGGAGGAGAGGGGAGGAAGGGGAACAGAGAGGAAGAGAGAGCGAGCGAGCGATAGATAGATAGATAGATAGATAGAGAGAGAGGTAGATAAATAGATAGATAGAGGGAGAGAGAGAGAGCGAGTGAGAGCTTGATGGAAGTAGAAAGGAAGAGAGCGAGTGACGGAGGGAGGGGAGGGAGAGGGGAGGTGAAAGGGGGTCACGGGTTGGCTCAACCTTCACACTGCTTTGGGGGTCGCGCTGGGGGGAGGGGGTCGAGCTGGGGGGAGGGGGTCGCGCTGGGGGGAGGGGGTCGAGCTGGGGGGAGGGGGTCGCGTTGGGGGGAGGGGGTCGAGCTGGGGGGAGGGGGTCGCAGTCGGTGATGGTGGGGGGAGGGAGGAGGGAGGCAAGGAGAAGCAGAGATACATCGATAATAAAGGTGCCTTTTTTTTTTTTTTTTTTTTTTTTTTTTTTTTTAACCTCTCGTGCCCTCGGGAGAGAATCCACAACTCAAAATATCAAAACTAAATGTGCAAAATGCGGGGATGAGCGAGCCCGGCATCTGGAAAGCGACTACCGAGCCCCGGATGCATAGAGGGGAGTAGAGGTGATGTTGAGGAGGGGGGGGGGTGATGAGGAGGGGGGGTGGTGAGGGTGATGAGGAGGGGTGGGGGTGAGGGTGATGAGGAGGGGTGGGGGTGAGGGTGATGAGGAGGGGTGGGGGTGAGGGTGATGAGGAGGGGTGGGGGTGAGGGTGATGAGGAGGGGGTAGGGGTGGGGGTGATGGTGATGAGGAGGGGGTGGGGGTGGGGGTGAGGGTGATGAGAAGGGGGTGGGGGTGAGGGTGATGAGGAGGGGTGGGGGTGAGGGTGATGAGGTGGGGGTGGGGGTGAGGGTGATGAGGAGGGGTGGGGGTTAGGGTGATGAGGTGGGGGTGGGGGTGAGGGTGATGAGGAGGGGTGGGGGTGAGGGTGATGAGGAGGGGGTGGGGGTGAGGATGATGAGGAGGGGTGGGGGTGAGGGTGATGAGGAGGGGGTGGGGGTGATGATGTGGGGTTGAAAGTGGGGCTGATGAGGTGAGGATGATGCATGTTCTCGTGATACCCTGAGTCAGGCATGCGAAATTTCATGACGCCTGCATGTCCGCGCGAGTTCTCTCCACCTCGCCGTGCCCGGCAACAGCCATATAAACAAGAGGCAAGCCGGTATGGTGAAAGGAGCAATCTAGTCTCGGGTTGAAAAAAAAAGCAAGGCAGTATGGCGAGAAAAAGACAAACCGAGTATGGAAGAAGATAAGAAGATATAGAAAAGGAAGCAGCAACCCGGTATAGGGGGGCGGGGGAGAAAAAGAGCAAACCCGTTAAGGGGAGGGGGAGGGGAGGGGAAATAAAAAAAAAAACCCTTCCCCGTTTCCCTAGGCCTCCATCCCTCTCCCAGCAGGAATCCCGGCCCGAAACAAGAATCCCGCCCCATGAGGCACGCGCATAGGTCGACCTTGACTCCCTGCGCGCACCTGCCAAATGGCAAGGAGCCCCCTGTCAGCGGGCCGGCAGGGGAGGTCGCGACAGCAGGCCAAGACGCACCCTCGGGCCACGCGAAGGGCAGGGCGGGGCTGGCACAGGCCGCGACGAAGCAAAAGAAAGAAAAAAAGAAAAAGAAAGAAAGAAAACGAACGAAAAGATGGATTTGCATTGCAATGAAGTGGGAGGAGGGGGTAAGAAATTGCAATACAATGGGGGAGGGGGGCAAGAGATTGCAATGCAGTGGGGGGGAGGGAAGGAAGGAAGGAGAAGGTGGAGAGATTATAGGCCTTGGAGGGAAATGCACGAAGGCCTTACAGGTGTGCACTGCAACGCTCTCTGGCGGGTGTGAGGGCAATTATACACCCGAAAATGTCAGGCTGGATAAAAAGAGTATTCCCATCCAACCTTCTGCGACTCACTAAAACGCAAAATAAAACCGATAAACAACTAAACAAATACATACACTCTTATGTGCAAAAAAAGAACGTTTCCATGTGAAAAATATACACACGCTCGTCTCTCGGGGTTATGGAAGCCCAAATAACAACAAAGACTGCAAATGGATAGCAAGAACATTAAGCTAAGCACACAAGTCACTTAAACACTCAAACACAAAAATAATTAAAATAACAATAATAAAGTAATAATAACAATAAAATAAAGACCAGGAATATAACATCACTTAATTCATTCACGTCACTTAATTCCCACTTGGAAATCCTCCTTCGTATCCTTGGGTCGTGACGTGCTCTGCCTGGAAAGCCAATCGCGATGCCCAAAATCTAGGCTGCCCGTACCCTCGGGAACTACGATAAAAAGGGACCTAGAAAATGAAGATGCTTTCGAGGAATCCCAAATGCCCATGGGGAAAAAAATAACATTTCCCACTTAGGTGCATGGCTAACGATAACTTGCCAGGGTTATCAGTTGAAATGTCTGTAACAAAGGACTGCTTGGGGTACCAACTGAAAAGCGTGTCTGACAAAGAACTGCTTGAGGTACCAGCTAGAAAGCGTGTCTAATAAAGGACTACTTGATGTACGAGCTAAAAGCGTGTCTAACAAAGGATTGTTTGAGGTACCAGTTAAAAAAGCATTTCTAACAAAGAACTGCTTAAGGTACCAGCTGAAGAGCGTGTCCAACAAAGAACCTTTTGGTGATGTACGACTAACAAAGAAACAGGGATGTGTGACAAAGTAAGGCACTGCGGTGGGTGTTTAGTTAACAAAGAAAATATTTGGGAATATCTGCCCAGAAAGATTTCCCTGGGCACGTTGGGTTTACGAAGGATTATCTGGGGAACATCTTACTAAGAAAGGTTTGGGAACACGGAAAAGGGTTTAATAACAAACACTTATCTGGAGATGCCAGATGAACAAAGAATTCTCGGTGGAAGTCTGGGTAACAAAGAATCGTCTGGGCAGACTATGTCCCTACGACAAAGAATCCTAGGGGAATGTCCGCCGTACAAAGACCTCTCTGGGCGCCCCTAACAAAAACAAACAATTCGAGGACCAAAAAAGTCAACACATCAGATCATTATCAAACCATCCACCTATTTTAGGAAACAAACAAAAAATTCCCCCTTCCCTACCTACAGTAACAAAGACCCTCGGCCGATCTCCCACCCACGTGACACACCACCAGGGGCGATCTAGGTCAACACACACAAAAAAGAATCGCCCAAATCACGGCACGGAGCCAGGTCGAAATGGGTCACCGTGTACTAGAGAGTCCGCCCACAAAGAAAACGTACTCTACTTCGAACCCTCACACCTCCTCCCCGCCCCTCTCCTTCACCCCCACCCCCACTCCCACTCTATCTTTCTGATATAAATTCTCAGTGAGAAAGAAAGGAATCAAGGATGTCCCGACTGTCTTAAAATATGAGTACAGATGTGATTGAACGAGAGGGAAAGAGAAAGTGATAAAATGCGTGAGTGGAGTGGAGTGAGTGAGTGAGTGAGAGAAATAGAGAGAGAGAGAGAGAGAGAGAGAGAGAGAGAGAGAGAGAGAGAGAGAGAGAGAGAGAGAGAGAGAGAGAGAGAGAGCGGGCCAAAGCCAGCCACGAGGAAGGTGGCAACAGGAGAGTTAATGCTGACAACAAAAGCAGCTACAGGTTATGTCACTGTGTCAAGATCAAGAGAGCGGGCAGGCAAGCAGACAAAGTCAAAGACAAAAACAGAGCGAGGAAGGGGGGGGGGGGGGAGGAGGGTGAGACGAAACGAGAGAGAGAAGAACGGGGTAGGGTAAGGAGGACAAGGGGAAAACAGAAAGAGGAGGAGGAAATGGCTGAAGCGAAGAAAAGGGGGAACAAGGAAGACGCAGGAGAAGAGTAGGAAGAGAAAGGAGGAAGGAGGAAGAGGAAGGAAGAGGAAGGAGGAGGAAGGAGGAGGAAGGGAGAGGAAGGAGGAGGAGGAAGGGAGAGGAAGGAGGAGGAGGAAGGGAGAGGAAGGAGGAGGAGGAAGGGAGAGGAAGGAGGAGGAAGAAGGGAGAGGAAGGAGGAAGGGAGAGGAAGGAGGAGGAGGAAGGGAGAGGAAGGAGGAGGAGGAAGGGAGAGGAAGGAGGAGGAGGAAGAGAGAGGAAGAGGAAGGAGGAAGAGAGAGGAAGGGGAAGGAGGAGGAGGAAGAGCGAGGAAGAGGAAGGAGGAAGAGGGAGAGAGAGGAAGAGGAAGGAGGAGCAGGGAGGAAGGAGGAGAGGGGGAAGTGAGGAAGTGGCCGAGGCGAGTCCGTCAGGTGGCGTCGCGGCGCTGCTCTTCCCTCAACTGGGTCGAATCGATACCCGTGAACCCAGTGGTTAGCCTCCCCCCTCCTCCCCTCGTCCCCTCCCCACCCAGCGGATTCCTGCCACCCTTCTCCCCATTTTCTGAACTCACTCTCCCTAGTCCCGCTCTCTCTCTCTCTCTCTCTCTCTCTCTCTCTCTCTCTCTCTCTCTCTCTCTCTCTCTCTCTCTCTCTCTCTCTCTCTCATCCCCTCTCAATCTGCAAGTTGCGCTGGGTAATAAGTATACATACATACCATAACACGATTCACAATAAAACAATTAACAGAAAAATATTCTTCTACCCCCCCCCCCCCCCCACGAAAAGTAACAAATAAGCAAACGAATACAGAGAAAGAAAGAAAACAACAACATACAAAAACATCTCGTACCGCGATGTTGCTCCCTATTTCGCAGAAGGAAAGAGGAGGAGGAGGAGGAGGAGGAGGAGGAGGAGGAGGAGGAGGAGGAGGAGGAGGAGGAGGAGGAGAAGGAGGAGGAGAAGGAGGAGGGGGAGGGGGAGGAGGAGGGGGGGGGAGGAGGAGGAGGAGGAGGAGGAGGAGGAGGAGGAGGAGGAGAGGGAGGGAGATGCATATGAAGAGAGGAGAGAGGAAGGTAATAATTAGAAAAGAGAGAGAGGGGGTGGGGGTAAATGGTGACGGAAGCGCTGGTGGGATGGGAAGGTGGAGGGGGGGGGGAGGCGGAAATGCTGGGGGATGGACGCCGGAAGCGCTAGGTGGGGAGGGCGGTGGGGGGTCGGAAGAGCACGGAGGAGGGGGGAGGGGGGTCGGAAGAGCAAGGAGGAGGGTGGAGGGGGGTCGGAAGAGCACGGAGGAGGGTGGAGGGGGGTCGGAAGAGCACGGAGGAGGGTGGAGGGGGGTCGGAAGAGCTAGTGGAGAGGCAGAAGAGCTGGGCAAGGGTTAGGGGGTGGGGGCTTGGGAAGAGAATAGGGGTGGGGGGGGGGGGGATGAAGATAAAGAGAGGCCGGAAGAAGGATGCTCTTCTCTCCGATTTACTAAGCGGTCATTGCTCTGCCTCGGCGGGGTGCGGCCCTTCGCACAAAAACAAAACAAAAAACTTGAAAATAAAACCTGCACGACCGATGACAGATTCGGCATCAAGTTCCTCTTTTCACTCCTCTGACTCCTCGAAGCTTAGTGTAACCAAAACGTAATAGTAATAATTACACTTTTCAACCCGGACACAGGTGCACGTAACATACGTTATTCCGTTATTTATCCATTTTCTGTCTATATTTTCCACGTTTTCACGAGACGACGCGACATGAACCTCAATGACCCACAGCGATCCAACACTGCTCTGCAACATGTGTGAATATGTATCTGCGTGTGTGTGTGTGTGTGATTTTGAGTGTGTGCAATTGTGTGTGATTGTGATTGTGCGTGTGCGTGTGTGTGTGTGTGTGTGTGTGTGTGTGTGTGTGTGTGTGTGTGTGTGTGTGTGTGTGTGTGTGTGTGAGTGAGTGAGTGAGTGAGTGAGTGAGTGAGTGAGTGAGTGAGTGAGTGAGTGAGTGAGTGAGTGAGTGAGTGAGTGAGTGAGTGAGTGAGTGAGTGAGTGAGTCCACGCGCGGGTGCGCGTATGTACGATACAAGTCCGAAAATAAATCTCGTCTATTCTCAACCCACGACGTAACTTCCCCGTGCTCATCCTCTTCCGCAGCTCGGGACATGTTCTTGGTAAAACGATGACACACGCGTCAGGATCCAAATTCTCAGACAAAGACGAGGTGGGAAAACCTTGGACGT
>NC_061861.1:14741426-14746584 GCF_019202785.1 Penaeus chinensis | reverse complement strand
AACCCCTAAGGACGCGCTTTCCCTTCATTATAATGAAAGGAGGTATCAAAATATATACAATATTGCTAAACATCATTATGAAAGCGTACAGGTATATATATATACACACTAATAGTCAAAGTACAAAGAATATGCCTAAACTTCCCTGCGGAATAATTCAGAATTTTATTTATCTCTTGGAATTTTTATTATACTAGAATGTCTCATAAGAATCAAAATCACAAGAAAATCTTATGCAGTGCAGTGTCATTTCGCGAGCACTGTACAGCCGATAAAGTTGGTGGACCTATTTTTCCAATTGCTTTCAATATAAACAAAAAAGATATTTGCTTGATGGTGTGTAACTGTTTGAGGGGAGCAGAAAGTCGATCATATAGAAAACCTTCCTTGCACTCCCTCAGGATATACTGTGACGTAACAGGGTCTGTGCGAGACTTAAAAGGGGCCTCTGAGACTGTTTATCCAACTAAGCTCGATATCATTAACCAGTCAGTTTTCCATCGCTCGAGCTTCTCAGTGAGGTCATATAGACTGTGGGGGCGTTTTCTTCACTAATCCTACTTTGACCCAGTTTAGAATCCGCCCGGGGGCAAAGTCAGGTCAACGCGATGCACTCCCAAAGAGGAAAGGCAAAAGCACTCTAGCGTGTTGATACCCTGGCAGAAACATCCAATATAATAGTGTTTCGAAAAGCGGGTCTTACTTTTCAGCAACCTTATTTTTGCATCTGTGTTTTCACCTAAGTCACTTGACCGTCTCAATCTTAAATAACACTTAAAAAAAACAAAAAAAAAACAAATGAGTAATATTTTAACTCATTGTAACACTTAAATGAAGCAAAACAGTAATGTGGAGGGTAACGTCGATTCGTGACGAATCAAGACTAATTTTTTTCAAGTATCTGTAAACTGTTTTTGATACTTGGACACGCTCAGGAATAACTGCTTTTCGAGACACTCGTGATATTATCGATCAGAACGATAAAGAATTTACTCTCAAGTTACCAGATCATCGAGTCAGGTCAATCACCACACTCTTCCCCCTAATATACATCTAAAGAGGCAAATCTTATAAACACAAACCCACAAACAAATGAAAAAATAAAGGATAATTAGCACGCTCATAGTCACTTCCCCTTCTGTTAACCTCAGGTCACCCGATTTGACCTAACACTCCTTAACTGCCTTCGTGACTCCTCGCAGAATCCAGCCCGCAGCCACGACCTTGCACCCCCTACCCCCGCCCTCCCCTCCACCCACCACACAACACCCCGTTAACCCTCTTTTCATCCCGTGACGTATCGTGATCCTGTGGCGAAAGGTTTCTCTCAGCGGACCCCTCGTCGCAGCCTTTTAACACGCGCCCGGTGGCCCTCCTCCCCCCTCCTCCTCCTCCTCCTCCCCCCTGGACATCTGTTGGCTATCTCAGCCTCCAATAGTGCGTGGAGTGAAGGTTCAACGCTGCCTCTTTGACCCTCTCGGTGTAATGAGTGAGGGACGAATCGTTTTCAATGAATGGGAGTCGCGGAGTTTTAAATGAGCATATGCACCATCAGATGGGCCTTTCTCTTTGTCACTCTGTATGTCTGACTCTCTCTCTCTCCTCCTTCCTTCTTCTCTCTCTCTCTCTCTCTCTCTCTCTCTCTCTCTCTCTCTCTCTCTCTCTCTCTCTCTCTCTCTCACTCTCTCTCTCTCCTCAAACGAAGACTCCATCTATCATCACAAGCCTCACCTACAGCACCCATTTCTTCCGCGATATCCGAGAGCCACGGCATCTGCCCGACGAAGGCTTTCCCCGTGAATCATGGCCGCTTCCAACTACATATCTTAACCATTGATCACATGACCTCTCGCCATAATCATCGTTGCCTAACCCGCTTGATATGATTACAGGCCTCCGGTAGACGAGGTCTTGATATTAGCATTATAAACCCGTCTTAGTGGGTAGCTCTTGCGGAAAGCGGAACCCGTGAATACAACCACCTTTTTTTCACTCTCTTTTGTCCAAAGACGTACTAACTTATCAAGAATAGCCATTCATTATTGCCTCTCCCTCTCTCTTCCTCTTCTCTCTCTCTATCCCTCCCTCTCTCCCTACCCCCCCTCTCTCTCCCTTTCCCTCCTTCCCTCCCTCCCCTCCCCCTCCCTCCTCTCTCTCCCCTCTCTTTCACACGCACACAAAACACGGCGGGGTGAAAGTCGAGAGGAATCAGCTGATGAGCCGACATTTCTCGAAGAGTTCAAGACGCTCTGAGGAAGCGATGCTTCCGGTGCCTACATTTTAATATTCAATCTCAATATCTTTCTTCTTCTTCTTCTTAAAACGAATAAAATCGGGCACGGAAAATCCTCACGAGAAACAAACAAAGCCAGTGCCCCGACCGGTTGCTGTCGATCGTGGGAATTCGCTGACATTCGTGTAAACATCTGCTCGTCATTTTCGCTTTGGGAGTATTTGTGGGTGGAAAAAAGCCATTTCTTGATTCTGGGTTGGTCGTTGTCTTGCCAATAATGGTGACTATGATAACAATATCCATACCACTGATATTAATAATGAATATACTATTATCACTACTACTACTATTACTAATACTACTATTACTTTTACTATTACTACTACTACTACTACTACTACTACTACTACTACTACTACTACTACTAATACTGCTGCTGCTAATAATAATAATAATAATAACAATTATAATGTTCATAATCACAATAATATCTAAAATAATGACAACAACAATGACGAAAATTCCGATGATAATAACAACAAAACACTAAAGTAGTAGAAATAACATTACTAATAAAAATAACAGCAATAACAGTAATGATCCTTAATTATAACAATAATCATGATGATGACGACAAAAGCAATAACAGCAACAGCAATATTAACAACAACAACAACAACAATAAAATAATACTGTTACCACCATCCAATACTATCATTATCGTGATGAGAAATACTTTGATTATGGTTATCGTCATCATCATTGTAATAATAAAAAAATATCAATAATAGCGATACGAAATACTGATACTAATGACTAAAGCAAATCATGATCGTAATATGAGCTACTGCCATGACCTGTCATAATAACGACATTTTTTTGCATAATAATGATAATTACTATCAACCCGGTTGCCTTACGAAAATATCATGACCATCATTACCATCTGTATAACATTATCATCATCACCATCATCACCAAAAACAATAAAAAACAAAATAGCAGTGATACCAGCCAGAAGCAATCATAACATTAATAAACAACACCCCCAGCAGTTAAGTACCCTATAACCTTCTTGGATCGGAGTGCTTAACTGACCCCCCCCCCCCCCCAATCCACCCTCCCTTCCTCCCGTCCGATTGGCGGGCGGTGGGTGGGTGGGTGGGTAGGCGGGCGGGCGGGTGACATTTAAACCCTTTTAGAGATTGGGCGTCAGAAGAAGAGGAGGAGAGGGAGGGGGGGGGGGGGGAGGAGGAGGATGAGGAGGAGGAGGGGGGTAGATGAGGAAAAGGATGGGGAAGGGAAGTGGAGCCAGGGTGAAAGAGAGAGAGAGAGAGGGAAGTGAAACGAGCGGGGGAAGGAGGGAGAGGGGAGAGGGTTGAGAGGGGTGGGTTGGGTTGGGTTGGGCGGGGTGGGGTGGGCAGGGAGCCAGCACCCGCGGCGGACTTTCTCTCTTTGGGTGCCGCTGATCTCGCCCGACCCGAGCCCTTCGCCCATCGCATCCGATATTTGGGCCGCCCCCAAACCACCCGCAGCGAGAGCAGTGCACCTTCCGGAGACCCCCATAGCCTGGGACGACTCGTCGTGGTCATGGCGGTGCGCCCCTTCCCCCGTCCACCTGCCTTCCCTTGGCACGTAGTCCCTTAACGAGCGGTACTCACGAGCTTCCCGCGACCGGCGGCTAGCAGGAGGCCGCCTGCTAGCACTGAAGCATCACGCACCGCTACGGCGACCAGCATCCGCTTTCGCAGGCAGTGTCCACAAAAACGACCACAGCACAGTGTTGCCACGCCGGAACTGTGCGCCAGTGGCACGGCCCCGTGTGCGTGCGTGGATATGTGCCACAGGTCGGAAATAGCAGCCAATATGGCTGCCATGGCGGCACTCTCCCTGGCCGCCATTGCCGTCGAAGCCTGGGCCTACTCCGCCTCTCCCAAAGAGCCTTTCATTTCGACGCCCAAATCTAATTTGCAAACGGCGGGCGAAGCGCAGCTCGAGGCTCCTGCCGCGGCCTTCAGTTGCACCGGGCGGCAATGCAGGTCGTTGCAGCACGACTACATAGCAACCACCCGCAAGGACAAAGGAGCTCGGTAAGGACGGCATATACAAAGACTCACGTGAGAAGCTTCTCTGACAGCCCTCGGGGATCTTTTGTAAGCTAATAAAAGCGCCAGCAGGGGCTCAAGGGTCCATGGTCGGGGCCTACGAGCTTCCAGCAGCCACCGGGGGGGGGGGGGGGGGGGCTGCACACGGCCGTAAACAATGTTCCCCGGCGACCACCTCGTCGACAGCCACGATCTCTGCGCGATAACGCCGCCTCCTCCTCCGCCCGCCGACGCCGCAGAGATGGCATACGGGCGCCCCCTCCCCCTCCCCCCCCACTGCCCGTGACCAGCGTTCTCAAGAGGTCGCGTCGCCATGACCTTGCATCCGCGACTCGCTCTGCGACGCCCCACCCCCAGGCTCACCCCCGCCCCTCTTTTGTAATGACTCCCGCGTGACAGGTTTTTGGAAGGCTTCGCTTGCACGGAACAATTCTCCCACTGCTCTCCCGGCTGTAATCTCCCTCGACCCTACTACTGCTCCACACCCGCGCACCCGCTCCTCCCGCGTGGATATCCCCTCCCCCCCTCTTCCACTCCTCCGCTACACAGCCGGTCTCCAGGTGGATCCGCCCGCTCAGGTGATGCAATAGGCTTCCACTTAGCGCTAATCTTGCCTCTGCTTCACCTATTACGTCAGTCAATCAGTAGGCCTGACTGTTACAAACGGAGGGGGGAGAGGGAGGGAGCGGGGAAGGGGGGTGGGGCGTCATAAGTGCATTACGATAATAGGAGCAAGAGATTACCTAGGGGGCAAGAGGGTGATGCGCTGGATGCCTGAGTATCGTTCTTTAAATGCCCAAGTATTGCATCACCGGAAGAG
>NC_061861.1:14728926-14733926 GCF_019202785.1 Penaeus chinensis | reverse complement strand
CTTGGTAATGACCAACGTGACCCCGCTCTCTCTCTCTCTCTCTCTCTCTCTCTCTCTCTCTCTCTCTCTCTCTCTCTCTCTCTCTCTCTCTCTCTCTCTCTCTCTCTCTCTTTCCTTTCTGTCCTTCTCTCTCTCTCACTCTCTCACTCACTCACTCTCTCACCCTCTCTCTCACTCCCTCCTTCTCTCTCTCACTCCCACCTTCTCTCTCTCTCTCCACCTCTCTCTCTCTCTCTCTCTCTCTCTCTCTCTCTCTCTCTCTCTCTCTCTCTCTCTCTCTCTCTCTCTCTCTCTCTCTCTCTCTCCCTCCCTTTCTCCCTCTCTCTCTCTCTTTCTCCCTCTCTCTCTCACCCTCACTCTCTCTCACCCTCACTCTCTCTCACCCTCACCCTCTCTCTCTCTCACCCCTCTCTCTCTCTCTCTCTCTCTCTCTCTCTCTCTCTCTCTCTCTCTCTCTCTCTCTCTCTAACTCTCTCTCTCTCTAACTCTCTCTCTCTCTCTAACTCTCTCTCTCTCTCCTAACTCTCTCTCTCTCTCCCTAACTCTCTCTCTCTCTCCTAACTCTCTCTCTCTCTCCCTAACTCTCTCTCTCACTCTAACTCTCTCTCTCTCTCTAACTCTCTCTCTCTCTAACTCTCTCTCTCTCCTAACTCTCTCTCTCTCCCTAACTCTCTCTCTCTCTCTCTCTCTCTCTCTCTCTCTCTCTCTCTCTCTCTCCTCTCTCTCTCTCTCTCTCTCTCTCTCTCTCTCTCTCTCTCTCTCTCTCTCTCTCTCACTCCCTAACTCTCTCTCTCACTCTCTCACTCCCTAACTCTCTCTCTCACTCTCTCACTCCCTAACTCTCTCTCTCACTCTCTCACTCCCTCACTCTCTCTCTCACTCCCTCACTCGCTCTCTCACTCGCTCTCTCACTCCCTCACTCGCTCTCTCACTCGCTCTCTCACTCTCTCACTCCCTCACTCTCACTTCCTCCTTCTCTCACTCTCTTTCCCTCCTTCCTTCTTTCCTTCCCTCCTTCTCTCACTCCCTCCTTCGCTCCCTCATGCTAATTTGCAGTTGTGGTATATATTACTCTTAACAAATACCTGATGTAGATTCAAAAGAAAATTTATATTTTTATCACACCTCTATTGGCAAAATAATATTTACAATTAACAGGCAGTATTCATACTCAGCATAAGATAGTAATTTATATATCATGATGACAATGATGATTATAGTAATGATAATAGAAGCAACAACAGTAATACTAACAATAACAGTGAATGATTTGATGGCAATGATAATAACAACAATACCAGAATCAACACGGTGGTCATGAGTAGCCTTGACCTAATGCCGCTATAGGTCGCCACGTCCCCATACTCTAGGAATAGTTAAATATTTAGGAGTCTTAATTACTCACAGCACCAGAGAGGCTCAAGCTTCTGAACACATGATCAGCACTTGGGGCACCTTAGCCCTATGAGCCCCTGAGCACATAACAACAACAATTAACAATTTCTTTTGCTCTACTGTAGGGTTTGGAAATTTACAAAATAGAAATCATAAACATTGTCTTTCCAGAATTTCCTTTTATTCCAAAGATAGATGAGATAAGATTGATTTACACTCATTTTCACTTCTATGTGTACCATTCTTTTTAATCTGTGAAGTCCTTAACAATTTAATTGTTGAGCTTTAATCTATCATATTCAAATAACTACCACTGCCTTGGAGATAACAATTTTAAGTTAAGATTAGATAAAAATAAAAATTACACTAGCACAGTTCATTACAAAACTAGAATCATTTAAGAGAATGTACCACAAAATTTATTTACTGATAAGACAAAATTACAATTGGTGCCATCACACAGAAAATTCAAAAGCAGCAAAACAGCTGAACAGCATACTAAACGACAGCAGATACAGTACCAGTTGGTATCATCACAAAGAATTAAAAACAGATTTTAAAAATCTGAAAAAAGTATGCATACTATACCATATTAAGGGAACAAACTTATTTCAAATATAAAGGACCCAAAAGCAAAGTAAATGCTGAATACTAAACTTACAAACATTACTGAAGCAACTGTCTCCATAAGACAGTTAAATTAAAAGCAATCAAACAGCTGGA
Organism: Penaeus chinensis; assembly: GCF_019202785.1. Lineage (NCBI taxonomy): Eukaryota > Metazoa > Arthropoda > Malacostraca > Decapoda > Penaeidae > Penaeus > Penaeus chinensis. Next base: position 14,731,808 of record NC_061861.1, on the reverse strand, counting down.
AGGCAGACTAAATCACTCAAGGTATATAAACAATTGGTATTATCTCAGACAAAGCCAATGTTATAAGTGAAGGACTCAAAGAATTTAAAACAGGCCTACATATAACAGATGTCTAATTCAATCCAAACTGTTGAATCCTGCATACAACACATAAAAAGAACTGCGAAAACAGATCATAAGACACACATCTTGAACTACACGAAGTCTGATATACAAACCTAAAGCGCTTGTCGAAAACAACTACTCCTCTTCTTATAAACTGAGAGCAACATTCCCTGTGACTAAAAGAGTTCATTGCAAAAAAAATGTACAAAAAAGTGTAAATGAGAATGAGTTTCTTCACAGTGTAAGAGATGTATCTTTGACAATATCTTCATGAGAAATACATGATGAAGAGAGTCAATACCAGTCAGATATCTCTTCTGCTTGAAGATAATAATTTTCAATCATCCATTTCCTATGTATAAATGACTCTGCATATCAAACAAGTTTAAACAAATACAGTACTACAGGTTTGTCTCTGTTGCAGGATATATGTATCACTGATATGTGACACAATGAAAACAGTAAAACAAAAGCATTTCTTATACTGTTACATACATTATATCTAAAATGCCTTATTCAGTTCTGAATTATTTTAGACATGAACATCTATATAGAGAAGAATCGTAATATTTTACCATTTATTTCATATCAAGCTTTAAGTCAAATTCAAATCTTTAATCATTAAGGAATTCCACAATGCAGAAGTCAACCTTGAATAGAATGCCCTTTACATGTGAAAAAATAATTAAGATGGCACTTTATACATACATTTCAGTGTTTGCGTCTTTTTACATCGCTAAAATCAATGACTGTGTAAAAAGTACACCTTGCAGAGGATCAGTCAATCAATGTAAGCTGAGAACGTTCATAAAACAGAAATATATAACCTGAATATAAAACCTAAAACCTAAATTGTTACACAAAATCTACATCCTTAGCCTGCCTGACTTCTACACTTGATTGCATTTTGAAAATTCCAAATCTGAATGCTCTAATTGTGTCAAATTTTCCAATAAATATCATATATATATACACACAAACCTGTTTTTCTACCCCACTATCTGTGGCTTCTGACCCTGGATAACAGTAACAAAGCTCCATCATGTATTACAAATCAAGACTGAGTTTATAGACCTCCCTGATGGGTTTTTTTTTGTTTTTTTTTTGTCAAATGTGGAATTAATCGAAGCTCCCTCTTAGCATTACATGTTGGCGTTTTTCTGGCCTTTGCTTGGACACAGGAGTGGCGACTGCTTGACATTTTTTAAATAAGCGTCAAATTGTAGGCTTTCCCTTAAAATTTGCAGTAAATTTCAAATGGTTTGAAATAGCACACAGACAGTATGAACAAGGCTCTACGACATAATTAGAAAGACTAACCATTTTTCTTTCAGAAACTTTAATATTAATGTATGTAATAAATGTATAACACAAATAATAATGTAATTTATGGAATAAAATAAAAGACAAAGGTACTAGCCATGTGAGAGAGAGAGAGAGAGAGAGAGAGAGAGAGAGAGAGAGAGAGAGAGAGAGAGAGAGAGAGAGAGAGAGTGAGAGAGAGTGAGAGAGAGTGAGAGAGAGTGAGAGAGAGTGAGAGAGAGTGAGAGAGAGTGTAGTAGTAGATAGATAAATGTAATATCAAAATCACTTATCAAAATTTCTGAATCTATGCCTACCTAGCTAAGTACAACAGTGCAACAAGGCAAACAATGCTACGCCATGAACATATTAGTATTTTACATTCAACTAAGGACCCAGTCTGAGCCCAATTTCGCAGAGAATAATTAGGAAAGGTTTGTCAATTTTGTTGGAGGCTGAAACACTGCTCTATGTAGTCTTATCCTGAATTATCATCACCTTTTTAGAAAAAGGTATGCACGGCAAGGACTCATATTTGTCCAATTAAGAAAAATAAATAATTCCTGACACTTGTCACCTCTAAACCCTGAAACGACATCTCCGTACACATAAATGCCCAGCCAAACAACATGATTTCCCTTGTTATTATTAAAGATCCTGTAAATAAAGGCAAGAAACTAGAAAATCCCAAGAAAATCAAAACGTTTTCCCCAAACCACCGATGATTTCTCCTTCTACTCTGATCTCCATGACAATAAACTGAACTCTATTGAAAATTATGAAGTACTGATTCAATGACAAGACCTAGATTCTACGTGACACGCAATATGAAATAGATACGATGATAATGTTGCAATGAGACAGTGAATATGCAATGACATTATGCATAATGAGAATTAACGTAATTTTTTTAGTGCTCACCTTTCACCTCGTTGCCCGTATTACATTCTCCTCATAATAAGCTTCTTGTAATTGAATATCCAACAGACGTCACAGATAGCAAAGGATGAATTTAGGAGTTGAGGGAGTGGATAATAATGAGTAAATATGAGTAAAAATGAGTAAAATAGAGCCCCGCCTCCGAGCCGCTTGTGCCGAGAGCCGCGCCACTCCCACGATCGATTCCTCGGCGTTTTGAGGATCCTCCCTCTTGAAGGTCGCCGATTCCTGCCTCTCCCGTGTCCGTTTGGGACGGTTGGAGGTCGATGTCCCCGAGATACGGTGGGAAATTCGGCTGCCGTGGGGGGAAATCGGGGTCTCTCGGGCTTTAGAAGGAAATAAGAGTAAATAAGACCCGACTATAAACGCCAGACCCTTCTACAAGAGGAGCAGGGAGAAAGAGGGTTTATAGAGGGCGCTTGGATCAAAGAACAGTTGACTACGGTGGGAAGTTAATCTTCGACCTTTTACAGTCTAATCTAATCCTCTAAAGGAAACCAATGCAACATCACCTATACTTGAGTATACGTTCTAGA
>NC_061861.1:14718926-14723926 GCF_019202785.1 Penaeus chinensis | reverse complement strand
GTAATTAATTGTGTCTTCACATTGATGGCTTCAGTAATACTTCTACAAGGCGTCAATTACAAGTTATACCTGTCACACCCTTTTCATTGATTTTTGGAAATATTTTCTTTTTTCTTTTTCATTGCTATTAGATTTGTTAATGATGTTATAATGACCATGAATTCAACAATGATAACATCAGCATCGATATCAATAGTATTAGAGATCCCCACCCAAAAAAAAGGAAAAAAAGAAAAAAGAAAAAAAGAAAAATTAAGAAGAGGTGACTGTGCACTTACAAACCGTCTAGGGTAAGCATAATTCGGAAAACAAAACTAAAGTAAGTATTACGTGATCAATGCATCAATGGACTGATAATCTAGCAGAGGTGCATTACATATTTCGTTGTGGACAATTAAGTGCATTTATGAAATTGGTTCGGAATATCTGTCATTGTATGCTACTTCATTATTCAAAAGCATTTTAATGATGTAGTTATACAGTGTGAGTGTGTCCATGAGTGTCTTTCTGTCTTTGTGTATGTATGTGTGTATGTGTGCAAATAGATACTTGTATATATATATCTGTACATGCATTCATATACCCAAGTGGAGGATTCATGCTATTCAAGCTGTAAAGAAGACATTAAAGGGAAAAGTAGGAAGACAACAATACTGAAGGTTATTTTGCTAAATTGAATCTTCAGGGCTTATTATAACATACACTAGTAAAAAACCCTTCTATATAATTATGTTTTCCTGTTCTTCCTTGTTATCATTTTGTTTAAAGGCACATACATACATGCATACATACATATATATTTACATTCGACATATATCTTTTTATCCTCTACCCCCTCTCCATCTCCACTTAATCATTCTTTGTGTCTTGCAGGTGCTAGATGATTTTGCTGCTAAAGTTCCTGCCCACCTATGGCCTAGCACAGAAGAATCGGCAATTCCCTATACAGAGCTGCCAGCTACCCTCACTCGCTGGCAAAACCCAAGGGAGGCCGATGCACTCACTCGCGTACAGGAGGAAGTCGAGGAAACTAAGATCATTCTGGTAAGTGCATGAGTATAGGGTCTTTCTGTGTATATTTCTATGTAATTTTAGACTTTCTTTCTTTCTTTGGGAGTTATTATTATATATTCCGTCTCCTGATATTTAGTTCTTATAAATGCAGTGTTTTATTTATTTTTCATAGGGATACCTTGGGATTCTTCACAACTGTAGTTAACTGGCTAATGAGGATCATCTTTATAGTTCTGTTATTTAAGTGATGATTTAAAATTCAACTAAACAGGTTAAATAACTTGACAATGGGTCTGTGTCACCAAACCAAGCTATATCACAATTTCCACATGCGTTTAAATGCTTCAGAAAAAAATTAGAAGTATGGTTAATATGTTTTCACAGCTGTTTGTAATTTTAATTATGCCTAATGTGATTTTTCAGTAAAAGAAATTAAAACCTATATTGAAAATTTGTCTATTCAATGATTGCAGATTTGATATGCAAAAGTGAAAGAGTGTTTAGTGATGCAAAAGTGGGCACAACCACAGTGGCATGGATACTTGCCACCCAGCATATGGGCTCAGTGTTTCTTGGTAGAAATAAATGCCACCTAACATCATTATAGTGATACTTGGCTCCTATGGGCTAAAATGATTGTAATGTTAAACCCAGTCAGAAATCTTCTTTAGACCTATAACAATATGAAACTATATATTAAATGCTCAAAGTAATCTTAGGAATGGTTGTGGAAGGCAACAATTTCCTTGTAACAAGTGCAACCTCTTGTAATTCCTTCCAGTTCCTTCTCAAGCATACTTCACTTTAAAATCTAATGTCTTTTGCTTGAAATCTACGTAGCTCACAGTTAGTAAGATGTGGAGAGAAGGAAGATGGTGATTAGTTAATAGAGTCTACTTAACTAATTGCTGAGTCAAGGGATGCTACTCTTTATTTCTGCCATTTGCTCTACATACAAGAAACTTCAATGGCTCTTTCTCAAAAGGGTTTGTGCAAAAATAGATATTCTGTGAAGCTAAAGTTTGTGAGATTTACTTGGAAATTTGGAAGAAGGTTGAGCTTATTGGAGTGAATGAATGTCTTTTCTTGGAATTCCTAACAATGAAAGTACTTGAGAAGTATGTAGGAATAATTGGGTTACAGGGTAGATATATTGATATACCATGGTGATATTACCTGTGTGGACAATTTAGTAAAGTAAAGTGTTGTCATCAGTTTACATAACTTGGAACTATTTACAGCCCAGATCTCAAATGGATTTGGTAAATGCTTTGGCTGTTACATCCCTTGGAGTTCTGTTAAGAGTGAATAAAGTCATGGCCTAGAACATTTATAATCAAATATGAGAACAACTAAAATGAGGCTGTAACTATAAAATTTTAGTTCCTATTTTTTAGTAGTACTTTTATTTTTAGTAATACTTTAGATTTTATATCTCAAGTATTGTCTTAACTAGTTATATTAAAATTTTTGAACGATCTAGTGACCTACTTTGCCTCTCACATTTCACATCTTAGGAGACAATAAAAATGAAGCCTTTTCATTACATTGATATATATTTTGATGTTTTCAGCATAGTCCAATCTGAAAGTATTTTCCTAATTGATTTCAAGGTCTGCCCAATCCAATAATTAGGAGGGGCAACAATATTTTTTCCACATTGTCTTTGATTCTGAAGATGTCAAATGCTATTTTTCCATAAAACCATAGAAAATGGTGGTTTAGCTGTAGTTTGAGAACTAGTGCTGTTACAATCATAAAACTCATAATGAATTGTATTTACAAGTAGAAATGATGTCTTCAATAATAATAATAACAGAAAAGCAACATTTTCCTGAAAACTCAAGGAAAGGGAAGTCATGTAGGTCTACTAATTGACTCCTTATTTGTTTTGCACTTGTGGAGCCATCATTTGTGTAAACATGGAATAAAGCAACACTACTGTGAACTTTATATATTCCTGCCAGCTTTGGATCAATTAAGTTTCAGTTAAAGAAATATTAAACTGAATTTTTATGTTTTCGATATTCATAGCATAATTTTTGAAAATGCAACCAAACCATCATCATTATAAATCAAAAACACACCCATTTCTGCAGCACAACACCATTGAGGCTGTGCTGGAGCGAGGGGAGAAGCTGGATGACTTGGTCAGCAAATCAGAGATGCTCAGCCTGCAGTCGAAAACCTTCTACAAGACAGCCCGGAAAACCAACTCTTGTTGTAGTTTTGGATAACGGGTTGCTGCAGCAGGAGCCATGTGGACAGTGCAGGTCCAAGAGTTGCACTCACTGCAGAGGCCATTGACCAGTTACCATCCTGTGTGCATGTGTCTGTCTGCGTCTGTGTCTGTACATCTGTCTAGCTTAGAGCTGAAGGCAGAGTTTGATGTCCAGAGTGTCTCAAATTGCTAACAGGAATTTTTATAGACTGTTCAGAGGTAGTGGTGCAATGCTGAAGATCTTGAATGTCAACCTATAAAAGGAAAAGAAATGTTTATCCAAACAGTATTTTTGGGAAAGACAGAATTCACATATCACACATGCACATACAAGTACACAAATACTAACACACATTTATGCTCATACTAATATGCATACTTACATAAAAGGACACTTCCATGCACAGGCACACGCACACGCACACGCACACGCACACGCACACGCACACGCACACGCACACGCACACGCACACATACATATATACATGTCTGAGCACATGCATTTGCATGTACACATAACACAAAGGTGCACACAATCACACATACATGTGATGCACATGCGCATATTCACACACACATATGCACACACACACATGCACACACGCACACACACACACATGCACACACACGCACACACGCGCACACACACGCTCACACGCACACACGCACACACGCACACACACGCACACACACGCACACACGCGCACACACGCGCACACACGCACACACGCACACACGCACACACACACACACACACACACGCACACACGCACACACGCACACACGCACACACGCACACACACACACACACACACACACACACACACACACACACACACACACAGAGGGACAAATACACATTTGTGTGTGCATTTGTGTAGATGTTTGATGGATGGTTGGATAGATATATATCTGTATGCATGTGGTCACATGTGTTCATTACTGTGTAATAGCGTATTTGATCATTTTTCTGTTTATTATTTCTATCATTCATATAGTTTTTTTTATTTTGGATATTGTATGTAAGTATTCTTTTATGCTTAATTAAGTAAGATATGGGGAGAAATGGAAGTTGAATTCCATTTTAAACCAAAAATAATGAAGTTTAGTTAAACTTCGTTATATATGAATGTAAGATTTGTCTTTGTTGAAGGGAAATCATTACAAGATTAAAAATGGAGATGCAATTTATCCTGTGCAATTTTTTTTTTCATTGATTTTTCTCTATTTATTTATTTATTTATTTTTTTTATATATCATAACCATATGGACGTAAGACTTTTTTGTTTTTGTTTATTTTATAAAAAAGGCAATTATTATTATCATCATTATCATTATTATCTTTTTTTTTTTTTTTGTGCAGGAATTTCATATACGTTAAGGTTATTTTTATTTAAGTCCTAACACAGATATATGCTCTTTTGCTCAGGATTATGTATGAAATGTTCTGATAGTCATGATACATAAAGTTAATAAAAAAATAAACTATAACTGTGCTCTGTGCTTATTTTCTAAACTTTCTTGGTTCTTTTTTATTCTAGACTTAATTTTTAAGATATTTTGAATACGATGAGTTCCTCGTGTTTTTACTACTCGCTTGTCAGATTATGATTTTATATACAATCTCCTTAAATCCTAGTTTAGGAAACCATGCAGCAATGAATTATACATTCTGGTTTTGAAGAAGACCGGTAGAATGGGAAGTCATGCTGATTACATGCTACATGTTATTCGTGAAAGTAGTATATGACAAGTGTAGAAATGT
>NC_061861.1:14703926-14711426 GCF_019202785.1 Penaeus chinensis | reverse complement strand
CTGTTGGCATTTAGGACATCCTGCCAAACATTGCCGTTCCACAGCCAGATGCCCGCTATGTGCCCAACCTGGCCATACTCGATCAAATTGCTCTGCACAATCACGCACATGTGCAAACTGTGGCGGCCCCCATAATGTATTTTATAGAGGCTGCCCCACCTACAAATTTGAGTCTGAGGTAGGAACTCTCAGATTCAGACTTGGACTCACTCTACGTGAAGCCAGACAGGAAACACGTCGACAAGGCTTTTCTCTTACTCCCTACTCCAGTAATGTCGCTCACTCTGCCATCCCCCTACCTCCCAAGCTCCTACACCCTCTCCTAAACCCAACCCCCCTTCATCTAACTTCCCCTCTTCTACCTCCTACCTTCCCCAGTCAAATTCTTTTGCCATCCTAAACCCAGACACTCCAATCTCTACCCAATCAAATTCTTTTGCTATCCTAAATCCAGACACCCCAACCTCTCCTACAGCCCCAACACCCCATCTCCCTCCCCGCACTACCCGCAGCAGACAGAATAAACGTTCCACCCCCTCTTCCCCTACCTCACAATCACCTCCACCTTCCTTTGCCCCTATTCAGACACCAGACTTTCTTCCCCCCCTCACAAGAAAACCTTTATCTCACAAAACTCCCCAACCAACTCCACTACAGAAACTCTAGAAGATATCCAGAACTACATAATCGAGTCCCAAACTAATACTCATCCACCTTCAAATTCTACAATTCCCGCTCCCTCCACACTCAAAGTGACTGCCGATATCCATCCTCCTACTCATATTCTCCCTACACCCAATCCTCCTACCCCATCCCAACAAAACCCATTCCCCCTGACTCCAGCCCCACCTATATTAACCCTCCCACTATCCCCTCTATCCCTTCCACTCCCTCCTGGATACACACGTGAAACCCTCATGTCACAAGTACCCTCTTTCCCAGACCCTCTACCCCCCGACACCCCTCCTGATACAACACCACCTCCCCAACCTCATTCTTTATCACACCCTCTAGCACCTTCCCCTCCAAATTCTCCAACACGCACTGCAATCTTTGCCAGTAAATCAACGAAAGTATAACTATCCTTCATTGGAACATTCGCGGTTTCCGAATGTTCCTCTTTTAGTCCCACATATTCTATTGTCATGCCCACGTCCTCCCTACATAGACATCCTTACAGAATCTCACACTTTCTGCTTTGACAACCTGTTTTCCTTCCTCAAACGCATATATATCCTTCACTTGATCTAACCCCTTTACATTACCTCATTCGACCCTAACCCATTCACTCACCAATTCCTTAACCCAGCTTTAACAACTAATCACTAACCCAACCATCCTTCACAAACATTAACTATAGTGCTATATGACCTTAGATGTCTAGCACATTTATTGCTTTTAACCATTAACCAACCAATTAGTCTCAAAATACTCCTATATTTTGTCAAACTTAAAAATTTACTAAAATGCAACGATTTTAGTTGATGTTTGCCCAGGCCATTTTGTTCTCTCATTCCGACTGTTTATCAATACAGCATATTACAATAGTTCGTCTTGTTACGCAGCCGAGGTCTTTCTTACTCGTTATATGCACGCTTTGCCACTATGTCCACACCACCAACCCCACTTCTTACGTATTCTAGCCACGGATTATTACCCCCACATTTAAAGACCTTCCTCTATACCCGATGACACTCTGTTCAAGTCTTCGCACTAATATATTACATACTGTAAAACTATCAATCTCCTGGTCATCTCCATTTCATCGGAACAGACTCTGGGAGACGACTCGCTTAACACACTCCTATCTAATGTAACGTTCTTATCCGCCCTTGTGTTCCTTATGTGGTGTTCCTCTTTCCGTTCCACACATTCTGTTGTCTACGCCTTACTGCAGCCCGACCTTTGCTTTCCTTCACCGATTTCCCAACCTGTCAGACATCCTTACGGAATCCCACACTTTCTGCTTTGACAACCTGTTCTTCCTCAAATTCATACATGTCCTTCACTTGATCTTATCCCTCTTGCTTAATCTTACCTTCACCCATTCACTCATCGCCTCCTTTACCCATCTTTACCCTTCCCAATACTACTCGAGACCGTTGACGTCTAGCAACTTATTGCAAACTCAACCCCCCTTCTTACCCTTTCTAATACTATACCTTCCTACAGTGCTACATGACCTTAGATGTCTAGCACATTTCTTTTTTTCTTTTTTGGACAGAGGAAAGATAAAATAAAAAGAACCTGAATAATTAATTCGTTGTCCGCAGTTCGGCTTCACTGTAATTCTGTCTATCGTAAATAGTCTATAAAAACGTAATTATCACTTGCACCGAAATATGTCTTTAATTAAATGAAATCCGCTGCACTGTTGCCAGACGCTTCGTTACAACGAACGCAGGCTATAAAACACACACACACACACACACACACACACACACACACACACACACACACACACACACACACACACACACACACACACACATACATACATACACACATACATACATACACACACACGCACACACACACACACACACACACACACACACACACACACACACACACACACACATACATACACACACACACACACACACACACACACACACACACACACACACACACACACACACACACACACACACACACATACGTATATATATTACAAATATATTGCCTGAATGCAGTGGACTTAGAGCTGTGTCTACTAGTACATAGAATATCTAATAGAGCTGACCGTAAAAAGCATAAGAAATACTCAAGTTATAGATGATTATGTACATTTATAAATACAGATAGACTCGGTGATTATGAATGCAGTACTTACCCTTATTAATTTTGCTTACCTATTAGAATATTGTATAGTTGATGCTTGAGTGAGTTCCCATGAAACTGATTAGGAGGCGGAGACTTGGACCCTGTGCTGGCGAACTCCCCAACCTTGGGACTCAACCCTCGACTCAACTAATTTTGCATGGTCTTTTTCCCCTCCTACATTTTTGTTTCTGTCCATTCACCAACCCCTTCTACTATCCACTTCCCAAGGTGTGAGAAGCGTGCTGAAAGGATGAAAGGCTAACTTTGTGCCAGTCCTGAACGACCTGAGGGAGCCATGGGCACGATATTCCCCTGTTTAGTTGTCTAGCCCTTACCCCTTAAAGTGACCCTGAGGGCTGGACTGTTTCTCTCCCCAACATATACCATTATTAGGGTCATTGAGGCTTGCCCCTTCATCAAATAGCCCCACCAATTCAAATGCTCCCGATTCCCTGGCTCTCCTCAATGCCTACTAGTACATTATCCATCCTAGTCAACACTCAACCCCCAGGAGACATTTCTACTCTCCCAACATGCTCAAATTCAACACCTCTACCCCCACAACCTTCTTCATCAACTACCCCATCCTCCCTTATTACTACTTTACAGCCTTATTGTCCACCTCTCCATAATACTACCTCCCTCAACACTACTCCCTCTTCCACAAGCCCCCGTCCTACTACCCCCATCTCTACAAAAATCTTAAATACTCTAGTTAGCCCAGCCAAATGGGACCGATTTTTCGTGATCCCTCCGACAGCTCCCTACTCTGACAACGCCATTCTCTTCCAGCAATGTCTCCAATAACAAGTAGGCAAAGTCTCTTTCTCTAGCCGACCCGACAGTTCACGTCTCGTCACAGTAACATCTAAAAACCAAGCTATAGCATTATCAAATCTAACTGATCTAAATGGTAACCCCATCCCTGCAGAATCCCATCCAACCCTCAATACTTGCACTGGAACTGTTTCTATCTCCCCAGCAAATTGCAATGCGATATCAGTACAATGCTACTCCATTCCTACCAGAGGTCATCGTAAGAACCCCACTAACATAGCCAAAATTACTTTCCGTAGACATGACCTTCCCTTTAATGTTCTTCCGACCATATCAACCTCCTCGTCAGTGCCAAAATTGTTGGCGTTTAGGACATCCTGCCAAACATTGCCGTTCTACAGCCAGATGCCCGCTACGTGTCCAACCTGGCCATACTCGATCAAACTTCTCTGCACAATCACGCACATGTGCCAACTGTGGCGGCCCCCATAATGTATTTTATAGGGGCTGCCCCACTTACAAATTTGAGTTTGAGGTAGCAACTCTCAGATTCAGACTTGGTCTCACTCTACGTGAAGCCTGACAGGAAGCACGTCGACGAGGTTTTTCTCTTCCTACTCCAGTAATGTCGCTCACTCTGCCACTCCCCCTACATCCCAAGCTCCTGTACCCTCCCCTAAACCAATCCCTCCTCCATCTAACTTCCTCTCTTCTACCTCCTACCTTCCCCAGTCAAATTATTTTGCCATCTTAAATCCAGACACTCCAATCTCTACTACAACCCCATCACCTCCCCCTCTCACTCCCCGTTCCAACCCCTCTTCCCCTACCACACAATCACCTCCATCTTCCTTTGCCCCTACTCTTCAGACACCAGTCTTCTCTTTCCCCCTCACAAGAAAACCTTTATCTCACAAAACTCCCCAACCAATTCCATTACAGAAACTCTTGAAGATATTCAAAACACTCTACTCGAGTCCCAAACTGACACTGAAACCCCACATCCACCTTCAAAATTCCACATCTCCGGCTCCCTCCACACTCAGAGTGACTGCCGATATCCATCCTCCTCCTACTCATATCCCCCCTACACCCTTTCCTCCTACCCCATCCCAACACAGCCCATCCCCCCCGACTCCAGCTCTACCTACATTATATGCCTTCTAGAGACCTTTCTTACACATCCTCCTATACTAATCCCCAATTACTATTTTGTCTCTTCCCCACACTCCCTTTATGTCTCGTCCATGCTTATCAATCAGAAAAGACCTTATGTCATACCTCCCTTTCAAACCACAGTTATTCGTATCTTTCTTCACCGCTGGATCGCAGTGATTTCAGTCTGCTTCTCCCCTTCCCACCCCATTGACTCTGTTGCTTTTGAAAACCTAATTTCCCAACTTCAGCCACCTTTCCTCATAGTTGGTGATTTTAACTGCCGCCACACTCTTTGGGGTGATTCTATCACCAACTCCCGTGGCCGATCCCTAGAGCGCTTCCTCTCCACAGCTGACCTTATTATTCTTAATTCAGATCGCTCCACACACTTTGATACACGCACGCAATCTTTTTCATGCATTGACCTCTCTCTATGCTCCCTTCTCTTCATTTAGATTTCCATTGGTCAGTTCTAGACCACTTTCCCTATAGTGACCACTTTCCAGTTCTCTTTTCTCCTACTTCATATGTACCACTTCCTAACTCCCCACGCTGGTGCTTTGATAGAGCCGACTGGCGTACATTCACTTCACTCTCTGCTATTCATATCCTTCCATCCTCCCTCTCATCCATTTCAGAAATGATACAATGTTTCACAACTACAGGAAGGGGAGGATAAGAGCCCATACAGCTATTCCTCGAACCTCAAGACCCTATACCTCCAAATGTGTTCTATGGTGGAATTCTGATTGCACTAAAGCGCTACGCTTAAAACGTGCAGCCTAGAACAGTTACCGCTACAAACGAGGTACCCCTAATCAACTATCAGCCCTTATCGTCTTTAAAAGAGTACTTTCACTTCACTCTCTGCTATTCATATCCCTCCATCCTCCCTCTCATCCATTTAAATTATGATACAATGTTTCACAACTACAGTCCTAAGAGCGGCCCATACAGCTATTCCTCGAGCCTTCAAGACCCTATACCTCCAAATGTGTTCTATGGTGGAATTCTGATTGCACTAAAGCGCTTCGCTTAAAACGTGCAGCCTAAAACAGCTTCAGCTACAAACGAGGTACTCCTCATCAACTATCAGCCCTTATCTTCTTTAAAACAGCATCCGCCTGTCTTCGTTGTACAATCCGGAATAGTAAAACAAATAGCTGGCGAAATAATGTTTCCTCAATTACATCCTCTACATCTATCTCAAATGTTTGGCGCCGGATCCATGAACTATCAGGCAAACATCCCCCCCATCCTTCCCCCGTCCTCCATATTCGAAATACCCTCATCTCTGATCCTCCCGAAGTCGCTAATGAACTGGGTGACTATTTCAGCCAGGTCAGTAGTGGTTCTCACCTTTCTCCACACTTTTCTTCTATTAAGACCATCAGGGAACGTTACCCCCATTATCTTCACCCAATCCTCCGCTGAATCCTATAATGCTCCTTTTTCTTCCGCTGAACTCAGTACTGCCTTACGGTCGTGCCGCAACACTCATGAAGCCCTGATGGTATTCACTACCGTATGCTCCGGCAACTCCCATCTTCCTCCTTATCCTTCCTATTAACAAATTACAACCGCATATGGACATCAGGAAATTTTCCTTCTCATTGGCGAGAAGCTCTTATCCTCCCCTTCCTGAAACCCAATAAAGCGGGTAACCTCCCTCAAGACTATCGCCCCATCCCACTAACTAGATGCTTGTGCAGACTACTCGAGCGAATGGTTAACTTCCGCTTAATGTGGTATCTTGAATCTCACAATCTTCTCTTTCCTTCCCTATTTAGTTTCCGCCGTACCCGAAGCACAGCTGACCCCCTTGCTCATTTTGAGACATATATTACATCTGCATTTGCACGCCATGAATCCGTACTGGCTATATTCGTTGACCTAGAAAAAGCATATGATACTACTTGGCGGGACCATATTCTCCAACAACTGTCCTCTGTAGGCATACGTGGAATCATTGGTGTCTTTATAAAGACTTTCCTCTCCCAACGCACTTTCCAGGTCAAAATTGCCTCTGCCACATCATCCTTCTTTCCTCAAATCGAAGGCGTCCCACAATGCAGTGTGCTCAGCACCACTTTATTCCTTCTTAATGACATTGTCTCAGTTCTACCACCAGAAACCCGGCCATCACTATATGTTGATGATTTAACCATTTATGCCTCAGGCACATCCATGCCACATATCTGCCAATTTCTTCAGTCTGTAATATCATCAGTATCTTTCTGGGCCATAAACCATGGCTTCCACTTTTCTACCTCCAAATCTCTCTCCATCCTTTTCTCTCGCACACGTGTAGGTCCCCAACCTCCACTCTTCTTATATAATCGATGGCAATCTTTCTGGCCAAGTCTCCGCACTAATAAATTACATACTGTAAAACTATCAATCTCCTCATGGTCAGCTCCATTTCATCGGAACAGACGCTGGGAGACGGCTCTCGCCCACTTACGCATTGGCCACACCCATCTAACACACTCCTATCTGATGTCACATTCCGATCCACCCCTATGTTCCCTATGTAATGTCCCTCTTTCAGTTCCACACATTATATTGTCATGCCCATGTTTTGATACAGCCCGTACCTCTACTTTCCCCCACCTATCTTCCCTTCACCGACCTACCAACCTATCAGACATCCTTACAGAATCTCACACTTTCTGCTTCGACGACCTGTTTTCCTTCCTCAAACGCATATGTATCCTTCACTTGATCTAACCCTTTACA
>NC_061861.1:14688926-14693926 GCF_019202785.1 Penaeus chinensis | reverse complement strand
TCTGCGCCGCGTACCAACGTTTCGGGATTTCCCTCGCCCCGTTTAGACGACGCCTTGGCCGCGTCGCCAGTGCCGAGGAGGACCTTCCGTGAGCGACCTGGCGCCTGTGGCATGCAGGACCTGAATGAAATCGCCAGTATTGATTCCCTCGCTTCGAGCTACAGATCCCTCGAGTAAACACTGGCGAGGAGGGAGCTGGGTGCGCTGTTCTCCAGGTGGATGTGGCCATGCATGAGATGATCATACTCTCCCGTGAAGGGTCGCTCCGTGGACCGCCGACCCGCCGTCCGTTTGACCCGTGACCCCCAAAAGGACGTGGAATCAGGTCATGTATGTATGTGTGGCGGGCTGTCGTCCCCTCCTTCTCCTTCCCGCAGTGACGAAGACTCCGCGACCTCCGAGACTCGCTCTGGATTCTCGACCTGCAGAGTCTGACCTGACCTGACCCTGGGGGCGCTACCCAGCCCTGACGAGGTCATCCCTCCCGACTCTGGTGGGCGTGACAGAAGGATGAGGAGGACGAAGATTGTGAACGATAATCATATACCTTAAATGCAGTCAAAAGTTCTGTAAACGAAGAACCAAGATGTGAACAAACGAAGGAAAAAGTGTCTGGAAAATTGCTTCAGACTCTCTAACTAGTATCTGATATCTGTACAATAAAAAAACAGTTTTTCAAATCTACGTCGATAATGTTTTCAAATGACCAAGTTTTGATGAAGTGCCTGCTGGGATTGGATAACAATGCGCTTTAAAATGTTGTGATAAAATTCTACTATCAGCGACAATGATAAGATAACGGAAACCCGTCCTGCAGCGCACAACATAGGACTTCCGGTTCCTTTTCCCTCACAAGTCCCACCTTGTGTCGAAAATAAGGAAGAAGCTCTTGAGAGTGATATCTCTCACAATCTATAATAAAAAAAGAAAGTTACTTGTATCGCGTGTAATTTGGACCATATAGAGAGTTTTTTCCGTGGTCCCTACAAGAAACCTTACATCACTTCAGTTAAACGTTTTAAATCAGTGAACCGTGTTTGATGATTTCCTTTGTAGACACGTGCAGTTTTTACACGACTTAACACGATTGTTCCTTGTAAGTGTATTGTCTCGAGGGGGAAATCTTGCTTGATTCGTGATCATAAAATGAGAACGCATGAACGATGACTCATCCTGTGAACTGCCTGTGCCCTTCCACTCTGCTCTTCCCTCCTGGAACCTTTTGAGAAACAGGATTCAATGCTCTAAGAAGAGAGTACATAGGCGGAGAGACGCAGGACCCACGTCTCTTCAATGCTCCAGCAAGCAAAGTCACGCCAGAATCCGTCAGCCGCCCGGCTTCGCAAGTATGAGGTTAGTGCACGTCCGGGTTTTAGAATTCGTATAATTATCAACGTTATCAACAAGGGAAAACCCTTGTTCATAGCCCGTTTTCATGATGGATTTTGGTACTTTGTTTTAAAAGACATAGCATTCATTGCATGTAAACAACAATTTGCACATTATTACGACGAG
Source organism: Penaeus chinensis (assembly GCF_019202785.1). Classification (NCBI taxonomy): domain Eukaryota; kingdom Metazoa; phylum Arthropoda; class Malacostraca; order Decapoda; family Penaeidae; genus Penaeus; species Penaeus chinensis. The sequence goes on along the minus strand of NC_061861.1, from coordinate 14,692,411 downwards.
GCTTGGCTAATCCTAATCGGATCTTTGTGGGTCCGGATTCTCGGAGGAAAATCAAAGGATGACGGCGGCGCCCCTCTCCCCCTTCCCCTTGTCGTGCGTAGCTTTATTACTATCGTGTGATCCGAAACCCCGTCCTTACACAACGACGTGGCTGCATCTAGAGGTTACCGAGTTTTAATTTGTGAAGAGAAATTGTATGATAGGCCTTCTCTTAGTTATGCGCAGTCGATCGTGGTGCCTTATACGAAACCAAAATAATGTCTTTATCACTGCTCTTTTGCACTAAATAAAGCCGACAAAAATACACCCGTTCTCGTTTAGTTAGTACTTGCTTACACCACGACAGACAAGTTCCAAGCAGGTTATCAGACCATCGGCGCCAAACTTAGGAGCAAGACCTAGGCTCGTGTTATGGCCTGTGAACGACATGCGACAAGGGTCAAACACCTCTGACTGGGTCGATCGCCTCGGGCTGGTTTGGTGATCCGTTAACAGACGAAGAGGAAGAATGCTATCGCTGTTGCTTATTTAGTTTCAATACCGAAGGCAATTGCTGATCAGTCGGTATACTTCGATCTCTCTGTGCTAGCTAGGGTGCGTTCTATACGTATATAAAAATACATTTTTTTCTGTGAAAACAGTATCATTATATACAAGAAAGAATATGTTTGTGTAAACTCTTATGAAGGCTATATAAACTATACATTAATTTATACATTTTCGTACTGCATGTCAAAAAGCTTTATACTGTTGTTTACGTTTTGCCGAAGCGTATAGTATCCGGTTAAGACCAGAACAGGATATAAGCTTCATGATATGTAGGAGCTACCACAGTTATTCACACGAACAAACATATGCACGCGTCTCTTTCTCCCTTTTTTTAACAGTTTATTATCGTTACTGTTCACAGTATTACAATTCTTAAGAAAATGTATGTTGTGTTGATGCAATGTGTTGCATATAAAGTTTTTTCCGTTTATTCTCGTGCTTGCAAAAAATGCTATATCAGTGACGCAGAAGTATACAAAGAAACGTTTTTTTTTTTTTATAAAGTGTGTCTGTAACGAGTTTGCTTAATGTTAGCGAACACATGTGGTATGGGAAGCAGACCAAATTTCTAACGCTGCGACGAAACCTCGAAGCATCACTATGAAGCCTCGAAACGCCACATAATACACCGAATTCTTTTACCATTTTGAGATGGGTTCGGAACATAGTTTTCAAAGTCTTCGGCTAACAAAGGTGAAGTGTGTGTTGCACTTCACAGAAATTAACAGAAAAAAGCGCATAGAAGTATGTTAAAATAAGATTAACAAAAATATTTTTTTTACCGTTGTTATAGTACTTCTTGATCTTCGATAGCCACTTGGCTAGTTTCTTAAGGCTTTTTTGCGTCTGTGGGTACAGTTCGTCAATAATGACCATTTAATTCCACAAGAACAGTCTTTTATATGTCAACGGTAATCTATTATAATAAAGGACCAATACATATGATCGTTTTTTTGTTTTAGGATCTTAAATTATGTAAACATTTAACTTCTCCCGTAAGCATAACACATTGATGGTTGAGACGGAAGAGAGGAGACTAACGCAACGAGATGGTAGGTTATCGAAGCCGGTATAAGACATACAGTATTGTACAAAATACTTGGTTGTTGTGTAGAAACAATCGCACACATGGCTGTAAGGGTTTTAAGTTAGAAAGAAAGAAAGAGACTGAGAAATGCCACACAAAGGAAATGTTTATCCCCATTAGGCTAGTAACACAAACACACACTTACACACACACGCAAAACTCAAACGTTCATATATCTATGCTGCATATACATATGAACTTCCCCTTCATAACAATACCCACGCCATAATATTGTTACATTAGGCATTTCCGGTTTCCTTAGCAGGTAGGGATGATTATATTTTGTGGAGGTTTTAGGATTATTCCGAATATTATAAATAAAATGGTTTCTTCCCTCTTGGCACATGTGTTTCACTTTATCTAAAACAAAGTGATTACATCAAGGAAGGGAAAGACAAAAAAGTAATAATAATAATAATAATAATTATGATAATAATAATAATAATAATAATAATAATAATAATAATAATAATAATAATAATAATAATAATAATAATAATAATAGTAGTAGGAGGAGGAGGAATGATAAAATGAAGAAGGCCTTTTCGCTATATCATTTCTCCAAACCCTGAAGAGGCAGTATAGCGAAGATTTTCGGCATATTCGTGTGTCTCCTTGTGCATTCCTTTCGTTATTCTATTTACAAATTCTTCAGCTTGAAAAGACCAGTAACTTTTTTTATGTCTTTACTTTGTTGCTTAATGCAGTGGTTTGTTATCTATTATTAGTTTTGTTTTGGTAATTTAGGTACTGTCTAAATATGCGGACATATATATATGTATATATATACATATATACATATAAATATATGTGACCAGTCCATTCTAGCATTTCAAATAATCTGTTTATAACTAAAGATTTAAGAATTAACATGGGAATAACTTAAAATAAATAAATATATAGACAAGTCAATGTATGGGTAAAATGATTATCTACCGACAAGCGAATATTGGTCATCGTGTCATACTTTCGCGATGGTGGACATGTAAACATAAGCTTCAAGTAGCGTTGATATTCCCTTTGTACAAGAAAGTACAAAGATGTACAAAGGAAGTGAGCTTGTCTAAAATAAGTAGTTTAAAGCCCTTGAAGTTCTCTAATCTAGTTCCGAAAGACCTCAATAAAGTTAAGCAACACCGTTAATACCAAATTTTATTAGGTGACTAAGAGACGCACAGCATAGTTATCGGAATGTCCACCAATATACAATCAGCCTATGATCTTGTTGACTATTTTCCTGATCCGCCTCGCATTATTGAATAATGAAATCTATTATGTGGCGGTTCGAAGCTTCATAACAATGCTTCGAAGCTTCGTGACGGTGCTTCGAGGCTTTTTGTGGTACTTTTAGGCTTCCGTACATTACTTCGAGGCTTCAGTATTTCGAAGCTTTGTTAAGGTGTTTAGAGGCTTCAATCAAGCGATAGGAATTTGGTCGGGTTCCCATATCACAAAATAAGTTATTGTCATGGGATGTCTGCTACTTAGAGCGCTGTAATGTATCTCCTCATAGGCTGGGGCAATAATGACATGACTTTTTTTTTCTCTCTGTGTGCACATCGGGGAGCTGAAGCGACGAGGAGTTTGTGAAATGTTTTTGAAAGTTTTTTAAGTAGTACTCTTAAGACATCTTATACTCTCTCGGTGGCTAGAGTTTCTTGTTAATCGAGAAAGGGACGGAAAGAAAGTACTATAAACACGAAAAGAGGCAAATTGGTACTCAATCTCCCTGGGGGGTAGGAAAAACTTTCACTAGTAAGTTTAATGTGTAGGATGAAGCAACTCGAAGACAATAAGGAATAGGGATAACTTGAAAAAAAAAAAAATAATAATAACATTATCCCCGACG
>NC_061861.1:14653926-14661426 GCF_019202785.1 Penaeus chinensis | reverse complement strand
CTATTTATGAAACAGCCTGGTACCTGATGCTGAAATAACACTTTTGAGTCCTTGGGTAATTCCTCATGTTATTACGCAGTATTTGATCCCTTAAGTAATTCTTCATGTTATTACATCGTTCTATATAAAACAAAAACTGAACGACGAATAGTGTTACCAACATTAACTTGAATCTCCACAATTCATATTATCCTTTATCTTTATCATTATTTTTATCATTTTATTATTATTATTATTATTATTATTATTATTATTATTATTATTATTATTATTATTATTATTATTATTATCATTGTCATTTTTGCAGTTACTTGAAATAATATTTTATTATCATCATTTTTGTCATTTTATCATTATTATTATTATTATTATTATTATTATTATTATTATTATTATTATTATTATTATTATTATTATTATTATTATTATTATTATTATTATTATTATTATCATTGTCATTTTTGCAGTTACTTGAAATAATATTTTATTATTATCATTTTTGTAATTTCATTATTATTATTATTATTATTATTATTATTATTATTATTATTATTATTATTATTATTATTATTATTATTATTATTATTATCATTATTATCATTATAATTATTGTCATTTTTGCAGTTACTTGAAATAATTTGCTGGAAAAATATCGAGAAACAAGCGTACCAACCCTTCCAGGCGCTAAACGTGTGTTGTATCTTCCTTTATTTCGTTTTAATTGGCGAGCGTAAGTTATGGAAAAATAATGTAAGATTATGAAAATGGGTAAATTTTGTATGTCTAGCTTCATTGCATGTTCGTAAAATTGTAGAATAAATAACATCCTTGGTAGCGATGATGGGTGATAGATTGTCGTCGTTTGAATCCCTAGTTCGTGGCTTAAATTTAATCTTAAACAAAAGAGTCTACACATTAGGTTTTGATTATATGAAATATATGAATGCCTATTCTTAATGTACTCAATGCATTTTTTTTTATCTTCAAGTTGACAAACGCTTAAAGCAGTATGTTCAAATTTGCTTAAATATAGTTCGGTTGTAGGAAAGATGTTCTCTAGAATTATGAAGATGGTAATAAATTTTGTCTCCTAGATATGCACACACACACACACACACACACACACACACACACACACACACACACACACACACACACACACCCACACACCCACACACACACACACACACACACACAAACACAAACGCGCACTCACACAACACATTCCTATATTTCTATCATCCACATTGCTGTCAAGTCAAGTAGTTATTTTATTTTTCTATTCTTACATCTAGCTACCATTATTATTTGTTTTCTTTTCACTTATGTATCAGTTATTATTTATGATTATGTTTTTCCTTTTTGACACAACAGTTGTTTAAATTTTCTATCCACGGACCTATCTATCTATCCTTTTTTGTTCCTAACCACTCACCTAATTTACTCTATTCCTTTTATAAATATATATTTTTTCTGTTCTCCATTCTTGCTTTCATTCTCTCTTTTATCCATCCCTCTGTTTTTTTATTGCAAAATTGAGGTTATTACAGGCGTTTTTTTATACATCATTTGTAGTGAAATTTTTACCCTTTTAGCTCGGTAGATATATATATGATGATACTTTCATTGTCCTTCTATGTTTTTTTTTCGTCAAAATCATTAAAAACTATTTTAAGTTTTTCAGTAGACATTTAGAATAGAAAAAAACAAATAAATAAATACTATTAATTCTGTTGTTAATTTCATGTTACTGAAAGGTTTGTTTCTTTGCCGTAAATGACCCTGAGGTAATATGATGGCTTACTGTTGTTGAATATTACTGTTTCATAGAGAGATTGTCGTTGCAATGCGAAAGTATAGTAACCTTCCTGTAAATTCGTTTAGAAGTAATGTGAAAAAATAATAGCAGTGTATTAGATTTCATTCCAGAATTCAATTTGATTATAAATAGACAAAAAACGGCAACACCTCATCTTGTGGAAAAAAAAATAAAAACATCAAAACAATAGAAGTTAAACATTATCAACCTAATGCTTTTTAGAATTAATTCGTTGATTATTTCACGCTACACTTAAAGCCCGTATCCCGTACCAACAAATTATTAATTGAAATTGTGTATAGACTTGATAATTTATCGCGTTATTATGCAATTGTAAATAGAGACAAAACAAATAAAGCAATGAATAATGTCACTAATTTGCAGTTTGTTTTGAAAATGATTATGATCAATATTTCCCCCCTGACAATTTAGCGAACAGATTTCCTTTTTTTTCTCAATGTCTATACAATTTTCTCTCTTAAGTCACTAAAGATATTTTTAATTTCCCAGTTTGAAAAATAATAACGTGATATGAAGATATATAATAAGCTCGTTTATCTCTATTACTCATTAACTCTCAGTTTTTCTTAACACTGCAGTATTATTGCAAATTGAAATTTTGGCACAATGCATGTGAAACAGCTTAAAAAGAGAACCAAAATATAAAAACCATTAGGCATAATTTTGACGCTACTTTTAACGACATAAAAAAGTAGCCACTCGACACGATTCCAAAGAATCGATAATGACGCAGTTATTTTCACCTTAATTATCAACCCACCCCCCACCCCCCACCCCACCCCGTTGATCGTGTTCACCGCTTATTCAAAATCCTCAGAATCTGGACGCTGCCGGTCGAGAGGCGAAGATATAAGTCCAATATGCGAAGCTGAGCTTCACCCGGGCTATGCCAATGAGGGGAGCCCGGCCTGTGTCGACTAATGTCGAATCGCTAACGTGTGTCAGCTGGTGCTGACTCGGCTTAGTCCTTACCCGCCGTGGTGCCCAGCCACAGCAGTAACCTCCAGGCGACAATTGCAACTTCTCGCGCCTGGGCGGGGCGCGAGCCGCCGACCCCTCGGGTGAGAGGCCGGCACGCTACCACTGTACTAGCCCGGAGGCTAGAGGCGAAGAAAACGGGCGATGACGTCACACACCCCTCTAATTCTGGTATAGAAGGAATTTCATTACCGTTTCCCCCTTTTAGTTCATTCAAAGTGTTGCGTTAGAATTTCTCTTTACTTTAGTGTCTTAGCAGGAGGCTTCCATATTAATATAATGATGATAATGGTAATGATGATGATGGTAATGCTGATAATGATGACTGATGATAATGAAGATAATGATGACTGATGATAATGATGATAATGATAAGCATAAGGATAATAATGAGAGTGTTTTATATTCATCATAATAATAATGATGATGATAATACATAATCATTATAACAATGATAATGATAATAGTAATAACAATAATCCTGTTATAACCAATAATAACAATAATAATAATGATACTATGGATAATAGTAAGGATAATAACAATAGTGTTAATGATAATAATAATAATAATAAATAATAATAATAATAGTAAAAGTAATAATACTAACAATAGTAACAGTAATAATTGTTGTAATAGTAATAATAATAATGATAATGATAATGATAACGATAATGATAACGTAAATGATGATAATGGTAATGATAATGATGATGATGATGATGATGATGATGATAATAATAATGATAATAATATAATAATATAATGATAATAATATATAAATAAGATAATAATATATAATATAATGAAATAATAATAATAATGATAATGATAATATGATGATATGATAATGATAACAGATGATGATATGATACAATATATATATAATAATATAATAGATGATAATATATAATGATAATAACAATAATAATATAATTATAATGATATTGATGATAATGATATGTAATGATAACAATAATGATAATAATAATGATAATAGTAATGATAATGATAATGATAGTTATGATAATGATGATGATAATAAGGATGATAATTATGATAATGATGATAATGATAATAATGATGATGATTATATAATAATAATAATAATAATAATAATAATAATAATAATAATAATAATAATAATAATGATAACAATAACAACAACAGCAACAACAACAGCAATAATAATAATAATAATAATAATAATAATAATAATGATAATAATAATGATGATACTACAGCAACAACAACAACAACAACTACTACTACTAATGATAGTAATAGTAATATTACTAATAATAATGATAATAATGTTTAGGATAATAATATCATTGATAATAAGAACAACATCAATAATAATGATGATAATAATAATAATAATAATAATAATAATAATAATAATAATAACAACAACAACAACAACAACAACAACAACAACAACAACAACAACAACAACAACAACAACAACAATAATAATAATAATAATAATGATTATAAAGATGATGATAATGATAATGATGATGATGATTATGATGATAATGAAAATAACAGTAATGATGATGATGATAATGATAATGTAAATGTTAATGTTGGCAGTAACTAGCAACAATTACCACAATTAATGTCATGATCACAGTAACAGTCATTATAATGAAAATTGAATTATCTGATCACCGGCAGCGATTTTATAATTTGGTTATTTAGATAAACAGAAAACAGCAAAATGTATTGGCAGTTCACTTCGAAATTCAGGAACATTATCAAACTATGACAATTCATTCGTAAAAAAAAAAAAAAAAAAAGCAATATTCAACATGCGCGGCGTAAGGATGATAGCTCTGTGTAACAACTACATGCAATATCAACTCATGATTTCATTACATTTTAGTGCAACATTATTGTAGTATTGCATAACATCGTATTTATGATACCATGTTATAACACTACATATGAGTGCTATCACATCTTAATATAATAATATCACATAATATATCATTATCAAGTTTGTAGTAAAATTACATTAGATTGCACTGCTATGGCAATATAGCATAAAACCCCACAAGCCGCTTTACCTCAGCATATCACAACTCCATAACACAATAGCCCCCTCCCTTGGCCAGACATGCAAACACACCCACAACCGCCCACGACATCAGGGCGAGGCGTGCATGCTTGAGTGCGTGCGTGCGTGCTGAGCAAGACGGAATCTCAGCACGCCTGCAGGGTCGGGATGCAGCACAATGCAGATGCGGCTGAACGTGCGGTTGTGGTGTCGGGTGTCAGATGCCGGGTGTCGGGTGTCACTTGGCACGGATTTACGGCTCGTTTCCCTTCGCCTCTCACCTGGCCTTTGTTCCCTCCCTCACGCGCGTCGGCCCACGCACCTGCTCGCCCCTTCACGCACGCTGCCCTTGCCGCCGTGCCTCCTGCGTGCGCGTTCGTCGTTTACACTTCTGACCACAACTTCTTGCCTCGAGTGCATTCATCATTTCGGCTCGTACACATACATCATTCATGCGTATATTTACATTTGGCCTCGTGTACATCTCCCGTAGACTACACTCATATATTTTCCTTATATCTAGAGTATTTGAAAATCTTGAACTGTCATGTAAAATCCGATGAAAGTATATTATCGAGATTTTGATATCGAAGCATTCATTTCCATACTATTTGCCCTAGAATAATGAATTTTCGTCCAAGCCTCATTCTTTAAGCCTCCGTCCCAGTGGCTTCTGCCCGTCTCTCACGCCTCTCTCTTCTCCCCCCAGAACGGCAAGACACTGACTCTGAACGTGCACGGCGGCCGAGTGTTCAAGACCTCGGACAGACACCGAGGCCGCCCATCAGCCCACGTCTACGCCTCCAGCAACAAGCTCACCGCCGCGTCCAGCAGCAACAGCAGCGGAAGCAGCAACGGCGGCAGCAGGTCCCCCTATCGCGGCAGCAGCCCGACGCCCGGCCACCATGACCTGCAGATGACCCCCCTCACCGTGCCTCTCCTCCCCCACGTGGCCCCCCGCCCCATACTCACGCAGCGCACGCCGCCCCCTCTCAGGTGAGTCGCTTACTCCATTACTCACTCTCGGCTTTGTTCTCTGGTGAATCAGTTACTAACTCTGGATGGACACTTTCTCTTCCCTCTCTTCCTCTCTCCCATCTCCACTGCTCCTTCTCTTACAAAAATTTCATCTCTCAAGAGTACTGGTGACGCATTTACATTCGCGACGTGCGCTTTCTCTCCCTCTATTCTTTTCGGTGAGATGGATAGTCACTCACGGTGGGCATTTCCTCCTCCTTTGTTTTCCCCATGTGAGTAAATTCATCCTTACTCGCCTCCGACTATTTACTTTACTGGTGCCTCCGTCCCTGTGTCTTTCACGTACTCAGATCTGTGTCTCTTAAAAGGTGCCCCGTTCGATGCTCTTTGGGGTTTCGAGTGCTTCTTTTTTGTTGCAAATTGTGTAATGCACAAGTATATCTCAAAGGAATTGCAATTGCTTTTATTTTGCTAGTCAATTTTGTTGACGTAAAGAAAGCTAAGACATAATGTTTAAAATCAATATATTTTCTAAAGGGACAAGAAATTAGGTCAGTAATTCACCATTTTCACTGTAATTTTCTGCGCTTTGCGGTGTCTTCCATCTGCAACATCTGATTTTTTTTCTTCATACTGTACATTCTGTATTCTTGATGTGCTATTTATATCATAATTCCTCTTCTATATCTCTCTCTCTCTCTCTAGCCTTCCCCCTCTTTCTCTCCCTCTCCCTCCCTCCCTCCCTCCCATCCTCTCTCCCCCCCTCCCTCCCTCCCTCCCTCCCTCCCTCCCTCCCATCTTCTCCCCCCTCCCTCCCTCCCTCCCTCCCTCCCCTCCCTCCCTCCCTCCCTCCCTCCCTCCCTCCCTCCCTCCCTCCCTCCCTCCCTCCCTCCCTCCCTCCCTCCCTCCCTCCCTCCCTCCCTCCCTCCCTCCCTCCCTCCCTCCCTCCCTCCCTCCCTTCCTTCCTCCCTCCCACTTTCCCTCCCTCCTCCTTGATCCCCGAAGTCCAACGCCAATCAACATCACAGCACTTGATAGACTTTTATAATAATTGCCCCTTTTGATAGAAAACGAAGCATTTATTCTACAGTTCGTGGGCGGAATGACATAAAAAAAGAGGGGAAAGATAAACAGAAGGAGAGAGTAAAGGGAGGAGAGAAAGAGGAAAATAGAAGAGGGAGAGAAGTAACAATAAAAAAGAAAAGAAATATGAAAATAGCAACAAAGGAAAATGAGAAAGAAAAGAAACATAAAAAACACACATGAAAAAACACGAAAAAATAGAGAGAGAGAAAAGAAAGATAAATGACGAAAGATAATTAGAAGAATCATATAAACAAATAGCAAAGGAATATATGATAACGAAAAAACAACAACAGAGAAAAAAAAAATAAAGAAAACGACAAAGAAAAACTGCCTAGAACAAAAACAACAAGAAAACCAACATATGAAAAATTAAGAAAGTAAAGAAAAGAAAAGAACAAAAAAAACAAGACAAACAAACAGAATACATAGAAAAAAAACAGAAATAAAGAAAAGAAAAGGAAACAACAACAAAATACAAGAGATTTAAAAAAACGAGAAGAAAATAAAGAAAACAACAAAGAAAAACTACCTAGAACAAAAACAACAAGAAAAC
>NC_061861.1:14606426-14611426 GCF_019202785.1 Penaeus chinensis | reverse complement strand
TGTAAATATGTCAGCAGACTTATGTATACATCAAATATTTCTTCAAGTATTCCAATTGCATACATAGCGGGAAAAGTTGCAACATTGGAGATTATCAGCTGACTTCGGCAAGAATCTTTACGCTTCCGCCCGCGATTTATTTGCTGGAAAATTAGTTTTAGTCCAGCGCTCTCTTCGTCTTGCCTCTGCACAAATGTTTTTTAAAATGTTCCCGGTCTCTCTAGCGTTCTTAGTCGTTTGAATTTTTTCTGAATTTTCTTGGTCTTTTTCTTTTCATTTCGGATTTTCTCTCTCTATTTTCTTCTTATTTCTCTTTTCCTTATTCATTCATGTATCTGTCCATTCACTTACCTCCCTCTCCCTCCTTCCCTCTCCCTTTCTCCCTCTCTTCCCTCCCTCTCGCTCTCTCTCCCTCTCCCTCCCACCCTCACTCTCAGTCTTGTTCTCCAGCCTTACATTTCATCCCTATTTTATCCATTATTCCATTCACTTATTCCCTTCTCTCTCAGGTACGAGGACATAGCATGCCTCCAGAACTGCCTGAAGCTGCGGGAGTTGTCTCTCGAGGAAAACCCCATCAGCAGACAGGCGCACTACTTCCATCACACTGTAGCGAGGTTTTATAGACTCAAAAGGTTAGTGAGAGAAAAAGGATCGCGAGATGTTCCTGCTCTTGGGTAAGTTTAAGTGTGTGGTTGAGTTAGATTGCTGTGGGATTTTTTTTTTTTTTTTTTTTTTTTCATGCTTGTTGTGAGTTGATTTTTATAAAATGTAAAAGTCTTTTCTGCGTGGAGGAATATTTGGTTTATGATTTTGAGGTCCCTCTGTATCTTTCTATGAACATATTTGTGTGCTTGTCTGCATGTCTCTCTCTCTCTTTTTTTCTCTCTCTCATTCTCCCTCTCCCCCCCCTCTCTCTCTCTTTCTCCCCCTTCTCTCTTTCCTCCCCCCCCACTCATCTCTCTTTCCCTCTCTCTCTCTCTCTCTCTCTCTCTCTCTCTCTCTCTCTCTCTCTCTCTCTCTCTCTCTAACTCTCTCTCTCTCTCTCTCTCTCTCTCTCTCTCTCTCTCTCTCTCTCTCTCTCTCTCTCTCTCTCTCTCTCTCCCTCCCTCCCTCCCTCTCTCTATCTACCTATCTACCTCCTCCTCATCTCCCTCATGATTTTGAAAATACATCAATAATACTAATAACATTATTCATCTAATCATTGAACCCCCCCCCCCCCCTTCCCTTTTAAAGTGGCTTGATAATTAGACTTCAACTTTTCCCATCCTTTTCCCCCCTTTGCACGTGGGATGTGAGAACTTTCCATGCAGATTAGAGGGTACAGGAATACGTTAGGTGATATTAGTATGCAACTTGGCTAGCGAGCTATAATCGTAAATAAGAGCAACATCTCTCTTCTGTTGCAATGTTTAGAGGGGTCGTTTATGTGGGTGGATATTGGCTGTAATTCAACACGTCCGATATGCAGATGATATAGGCAGGGGGGCTGAATGAATGGGAATGAGATGTGCATGGATATCACTTCGTCATGAGTATTGAATTATCACGAAGACTCTGAATGGTTCATAGAAGGTTTAAGGATTTTTTTTACTAGGTTTTAAAATATGCTAATTGGTTCTTTTACCGGTAAGAAATCACGGTGTACATATATGCATTCACACAATGTACATACATACATACATACGTAAACAGACACAGACACACACACAGACGCACAGACACACACACACACACACACGCATATGTTTGTGTGTGTGTGTGTGTGTGTGTGTGTGTGTGTGTGTGTGTGTGTGTGTGTGTGTGTGTGTGTGTGTGTGTGTGTGTGTGTGTGTGTGTGTGTGTGTACATGTGTGTGTGTGTGTGTGTGTGTGTGTGTATATATATGATTCTACAAAACCTCAATGATATTCCTTTCCCTGCCATAATGAACATGTAGTTCGCACTGAAGGCGACATCTTCAAATTTAAAAGTCCGAAAGAACTGCTGTGTTGAGGGTTGCTTACTAGATGTGGCTATATTTCTCCTTTTCATACAAATCCTAGCTATAATGGCAATGGTAATCTAAGCCTGAATTAAATATTAGCTGCGATTTGGTAATATCAAGAAAACCAAAGAAGCGTGAAGCGGTGGACAAAATCTATGAATAAGAATCTAACTCTAAATGATGTAGATTCCTAAAATTGGGATGGAGCTAAACGTTTGGCAACAGCGCATCAAATGTGGTGACGTAACGTGAATCAAGCGATAGGTTTTACCTGTTTATATGCAGCTTTAGGCCATCAGAAATGGAGGCTATAGCTTCCTGTCAACGGTCACTCAAGTTCATAGCTATTGGGCAAATTTAACCAAATATCATACTGTAATTTGCATTATCTATTGCGTTTCTTTTTTCGTGGAAAGTAAAGTGATAATGTGTTTCTATTATATCTTATTAATTTCTTTCTCAAAGGATAACCAGCAATAGTATATATATATCATACTATACAGTCATATTGTATTTTGTATTTTTTTGTTGCACTTTTTAAAACGGGAACTGAAGTAACACAATACTTTTATTATATCTGGTATATTGATTTCTCTAAAAGTGAACGGCAGCTACAATATACTGATATTTATGTGGCAGCGATATTTCGAAGCGGCGTAATGACTGTCGACGACGAGCCCGTTCGGCCAGAGGGTTGTTGTCGTCGATACAGCTGCCCTGCGTTCCGTTGGGCACTTCGTAGCGCTACAAAGTGCACAATTTCAGTGGAACGGCCTGTAGCGCGATCCTGTAATGACTGTCGGCGACGAGACTGTTCGGCCAGAGGGTTGTTGTCGTCGATACAGCTGCCCTGCGTTCCGTTGGGCACTTCGTAGCGCTACAAAGTGCACAATTTCAGAGGAACGGCCTGTAGCGCGATACTGTAATGACTGTCGGCGACGAGACTGTTCGGCCAGAGGGTTGTTGTCGTCGATACAGCTGCCCTGCGTTCCGTTGGGCACTTCGTAGCGCTACAAAGTGCACAATTTCAGAGGAACGGCCTGTAGCGCGATACTGTATTTTTTGTATGGCGCACAAAGTCCGAGAGGTGGCGCTCCTAGCAGACGACGCTTACATTACTTACAAACACAGATAATATAGAATGTTAAGGAATATTTTTCAGTTTGGATTCTGCCATTTAAACTTTTAAGATCAATGGAAACCTAGTGGGTACTTTTTGACTGGTATTTGACTACATATTCAGCTAAGCAAAAGATGTTAAATGTGAAGAAGCATGATTCCTGACTCGTAAGCCTAGCTGCTGGACTATTAATGGAAAATATGATATGTAAAGATAAAAAGATGACTGTTACAAATACTAGCATAAATAAAAGCCATGGTAAATGCGTTTAAACACAAAAGGCTCGTGTTGGTCAATGTTTGCAATAGAGCGTTACCGTAACGCTACAAACCGTTCCGTTCGAGTGTATTCTCTGTAGCGCACAAAAGTATTTCGTATTTTCCAACGGAACGCAAGGCTGTTTGGCCACAAGTCCGCCCACGCCCTTTTCTTTCCTCACGGTCTCTCCAACACCGCCCACAGACTAGACGACCAAGAACTGACCATGGAGACGCGACGGCAATCGGAGAAGCAGCTGCAGAAGGCGCGGGAGAAGGAGAGGGCGCAGGCCACGAGAATCAGCGACGAGGAGAAGAGGAATTCGGCGATTAACAACGCCATGAAGCACTGGCGAGTCGTGAAGAAAGATCATAAGAAGCTCGTTAGGAAACCCAGCGAGAGTTCGTGCAGTAAGTGTGTTCGTGGTTGTGTGTTGGTGTTGCTTTGTTTGTGTTCGTGTTTTGTGTTGTGCATTTGTGTTGTTTATCTGTGTGTTCTGTTGGTGTTTTGTCGTTTATTTATATTCGTGTTTTCGGTTGTGCGTTCGTGTTCAGTGTTCGTAGTGAGAGGACGAAGATATGTTTGAAACCGGTTAAATAAATTTCTTGTATTGTGAAGATATTCGTTCTCATTCATACCTTGTGTGAATGTGTGTGTGTGTGTGTGCCTAATATATATATATATATATATATATATATATATATATATATACATATATATGCATGAACATATGTATATATATATATATATATATATATATATATATGTGTGTGTGTGTGTGTGTGTGTGTGTGTGTGTGTGTGTGTGTGTGTGTGTGTGTGTGTGTGTGTGTGTGTGTGTGTTTGTGTGTGTTTGTGTGTGTATGTGTGTCTGTGTATGTATGTATGCGTGTGTTTGCGTATGTATATATGAATGTATGTGTATGTATAAATATATGTGTATGTAAGCATGAATGCCTGCATGAATATATGTATGTATATATGATTACTATGTACTGACCATATAGAGAATCTTAATGTTTCTAAATATGTTTCGCAAGCTTTGGTGACATACTGCAAAACTCTTACTTAGTAGTGGCTATAGAAATGAACATAGTGGTTTTTATTATTAAAAGCCTAGAATGATGATATACATGGATTGCACGACCTTTACATTGATAACGTTTACTGTCATATTGTTATTTCGAACACTCTGTTCATAAATTTCTGACCTATCTTGCATTACTGGCCTTGCCTATAATCTCACCGTCATTCATCATAGAGCATAAACAAAGGCAATTGACGTAGCGAACCCCGTGGCCCTCCCGCAGGCACCAGCGACCACCCTCTGTCCAAGGCCAGCGACGCCACCGAGCACTCCAGCGGCTTCTGCGGCGACACCGTCTCGGACATCGGGGAGGACGAGGCCAGGGAGGAGGAGCTGGAGGTCACCGTCACGAGCGGCCGGGCCAGCGAGAAGGAGAGCGACGGCGGCGGCGACAGGGAGGAGAGGGCGAAGGGGGACGCCCACGAGGACGACCGCTCGTCCCTCATCTCCTCGGGGACGTCCAGCGGCATTTCCGACATCAGCCTGCTCCAGCGCCCCCCCGACCGCAGGCTCAGTCACTCGGAGGTGCCCTTCGTGCACGAGAGC
>NC_061861.1:14588926-14593926 GCF_019202785.1 Penaeus chinensis | reverse complement strand
GGCAGCCGTCCCTCACCCTCAGGCAGGGATGACCGCAGGCCAGGCGGGGGAATCCCCCGCACAACCATGTGACAGAAGTAACGTCACGCCAGCTGACCAAGGCGACATGAAAGTGCTTGAACTTTTAAAGGAAATAAAAGTTCTGAAAGAACAAAACACTTACTTAATTAATGAAATGGAAAAAAATAAAAGTGATTGTCAGTGCCGTGATACTCGTGTTACCATTAGTGCTAAACAAACGAACGAGGAGAACCGATGTCAGACCGCCAGTGCTGATAACCAGAGTGGGCGTGTCAGCGCTGACAGCCGCCACGAACAATATCAGGATCCCTGTGACATCGGGTCCAGTGACGCAACCAGCCCCCCAGGTGCACCTAGCACAGCAACCGGAGGGACTGTGCTGAGAAGTGGAACAAAGCTAAGATCAAATGTTTGAAATGGTTAAAAGTATTTTTATGTTTAAGACTACCATCTGTAATGAAATCCACAATCATAAAGCTATATGTTTATGTGAATCTATAATTTGTAATATTAGAGGATATAACAGCATGAGGTACAGATTGCCTAATAGAACACTACTCACTTATGGATAAACGGACAATCAAATTTATATCATGGAATATGCGTAGTATAAAGCCTAGGCTGAATGACCTAGAGTTTTATATCCGTAAATATAATACTGATGTTATTTGCGTGCAAGAACCTTTTGCTGCTGCTGCTAAGATGAAAATAGCACCTGCAATTCAGGGATACTATTCATATGTGAATACAGCCATGACTGGATTGTTGACATATGTGAAGGTAGCACTGCCACATAAGTTAGTTAAAAAATCCGAGAACACTGATGTTCAATTTCATCATTTAAAAATTCAGACTGCCACTGGCTATTTTTCACTGTATAATGTATATGCCAGATACTCCAAATTTCTGGCTAGTTCTCTCCCCAATTTTCACAACCAAAGCACGTTATGTATGGGCGACTTCAATGCAAGGCATCCACACTTTGGAGACAACCAACGTAATAGTAATGGGGAAGAATTCAAACATTTTATCAATAGTAGATCACTGACAGTATATGACACAGAAGCAGAGACTCATTTGGGAGGTGGCAGATTAGACTATGTATTTGGCAAAAATTTAGTTCATGGTAATGTCTGTACTTCACTGGTGCGAGAGTTAGTTAGTGACCACTTTGCAATACGAACAGATTATACTGTAGACACCAATTCAGCCACTAGATCACCTAGGCTCCGAATAATTATCCCACCGGGCCTGGAGCATCACTTCAAGGCACGGGTCTATGACTGGTATAACACCTATGAAGTAACATCTGTTGAGAAATTTTCTCAGGATCTAATCAAAGTTGTCACTGACTACTATGACACTTGGGTCTGTTCAAGAAAACTCTCAAAGAAAAAGAGGCCCCAGACCTCCCATGCACCGAGGTGGATCAATGACCCAATTCTGGCTAAGGAATATATACGGGTTCAGGAGCTTGCTAATTGCTATAAAGATAATAAGACGACAGATAATCTTCTGCAGTTTATGAAAGCCACCAAGGAATCCAGAGATTTAAAAACTCAGATTCGTAGTAAATACTGGGAACAATTTCTGCAAAGTATCAATAGTCAAACTTCTATAGCTGACGTATGGAGAAAAATTAATAGACTGACAGGTAAAGCCCTCACAACACCGCAGTTCCACAGTCCACAGGAACAGGCTAATATGCTGCTAGAGCAGTGGGCAGGAAATTCTCAAGTACACTCACTTCCACAAGGGATAAAAAATCAGCTCAACAAGTCGAAAATAGATAGAAATTTCAATATAGCAATAGCATGTGCTGCTATTGACCCCTCCGACTTTGTCGAAATAACTGAGTGGGAACTAAGCAATGCCCTTCTGAAAGGTAAGGCAACCGCCCCTGGCGAGGACGGCATTACTTACAGCGTCCTTCGTCACATTGCTCAGGTACCAGGCAACCCACTTTTACATCTGTATAGACTCAGCCTATCACAAGGAATCCTCCCAAGCTCCTGGACTAAAAGCTTAATCATTCCTATACCCAAACCCAATACTGATAAATACAGACCCATTTCCTTGACCTCCTGTCTGTGCAAAGTACTTGAGAGAATAATTCTGAACAGGCTCATGTATCGCATAAATGCTAAGTTATCCTCCAGACTGTATGGATTTCTCCCAGGACGTAGCAGTCAGCACTGTTTTGCAGAGTACTTAACAAACTCAAACCCAGGCATGCAAACCGTATTTCTTGATCTTAAATCTGCTTTTGATATTGCAAACAGGGAAATTATCCTTGAGCAACTAGCTAGCTTTGGTATTCAGGGAAAACTGTTAACATGGATTCAAATGTATCTGTCGAATCGATCGGCTCAGGTTCTCTTCAGGGGCATTAAAAGTACTCATACAAAAGTATTTGAACTCGGCACACCTCAGGGAGGCGTACTTAGTCCCATGCTATTTAATATCCTAATGCATAGATTACTGGGCGATATACCACTTGCAGGCAATGACTCCATTATTTGCTATGCCGATGACATTTGTATTAAATCCTCATCCGAGGAGAGAATGCAAGAGATTCTAGATATACTTTCTGCAAGGGCTACTGAGTGTGGCTTGATAATTTCATCTGAAAAAACAAAGGCACTTAACCCACAGACAATCCCTCTGCCAAGGTTTCATATAGATGACGTTGAGCTAGATCTCTGCCATCAATACAAATACCTTGGGGTGATTGTTAATGATTCAGAGTTCATTAAAAACCTGAAGAAAAGGCTGTGGGAGCGACTGAAGCCACTTAAGACACTTGTCGGCAAAGACCATGGTATTAATGTCAATATTGCGAGAATCTTTTACTTGTCATACATAAGGTCGGTCATAGATTACCATGCGCTGCACCTAGTATTGTTCAAGGAATCAGAGTTGACTAGTCTAGAAAGTGTCCAAAATGAAGCCATGAGGATCATTCTTGGTGCCCCTAGAACAACAAGGATTGTGAATATGAGAACAGAACTTAATTTGCCTTCTGTTTATGAAAGAATATTATACATAAATACCACATTTAGTGTCAAATCAATTAGAGAACCCCTCCATTGTACAGAGTTCCAAAGACAACTAAAACACAGAATAGAAGAGCTAACTTTGAATAACAACACCGATTCATACTCAAATTCATGGTTACAAGTGACGTGTAAACACTTAGCTCAGCTGAACATTCCCATAACTAAGACCCTACATGGACGTTCTGTACCACCGTGGAAAATGTCGGACCTAAGTGTATATTATACGACTGCCCCCAAAAAAGACAGTGCCCCCCCTGCTATACTTAAACAGTATGCACTTGCAAGTATAAATGAGCATCTAGACACTCTTTCCAATGTATATGAATGCTACACTGACGGATCCTTGCAGTCTGGGTGCAGAGCAGGATGCGCTTTTGTTGTATATAAAAACAATATTTTGCAGCACCAGGATTGTAGGAGGGTTCATGACTGGGCTAGCACTATGCAAACCGAGTTGGCAGGAATACTCATGGCCACCGAATTTCTATTGAAACAAGGCTCAGGGGTCATTTTCTGCGATTCACAGAGTGCTCTCCAGGCTCTGAACACTCTAGACAAAGGTGCGGGAAATATTGCAAATGACATCAGGATAAACGTGTATCGTGCAAAAGAACGAGGCCATAATATACGTTTTGTGTGGATTCCATCGCATGTTGGAATCCCTAGGCATGATCATGCTGATCGCCTAGCAAAGTCAGCATGTGACAAACAAAGTGTGGACATAGATCTTGGGATACCTCTTTCTAGGATTTTCTACATCATTAAAGCCTCCTTCAGAGAGGACTTGACTGAGTTGATTAATTCTCAGCGCCCTGAAAGCTGTAGCATAAAGCACTATGACCGGTTTAGGC
The DNA here is from genome assembly GCF_019202785.1 of Penaeus chinensis. NCBI lineage: Eukaryota > Metazoa > Arthropoda > Malacostraca > Decapoda > Penaeidae > Penaeus > Penaeus chinensis. The sequence continues at coordinate 14,589,995 of NC_061861.1, read as the reverse complement.
AAGATTCCTTCATCTATGGTTTATATAAAACAAGAACAAGACAGTGTGATGTTGTGACTGCAAGAATCAGGCTTGGGTATAGATTGTATTGGCAGGTCAGTACAGTTTGTAATGTCGAAGAAACTAAGTGTAAACTGTGTAATGAAGAATATAAGCGAACACTTGTACATTATATCTCAGAGTGCCATGTGATACAGCCTTTCAGGCCACCTAGCATGAGGTACGGAGAACTATGTAACTACTTCATATCATCTGATGCCCTAGAAGATATACTTATGTTGTATCCTAAATTTGGAATGTAGTATCACATAACCGAATATAAAATGTATTAATGCTTTCCCACGCCCAAGCTATATGCCGGCGTGGCAGATGAGTGGATAAAGGACTGTGCAATTGTTCCTTTCCTTAAACTGATATAAGTACTCATAGCAATGTTATAGGCTAAAATTCAAATGTAACACTATGTAATGTTATGACCATGCATTAAATGTACCACAGCTTGCCCACGCCTGTGCAGTTAGCCAGGGTGGTAAATAAAGAACTAAACTAAACTAATGAGTATAGTATTTTGGTAGATAACTCTACGGACTTACTAGCCGCATTTCATTTACTTTGGTAGTAACTAGTTTTGGTTAGCAGTAGTGGTATTGTAGTTATTATTACCATTATTATCATCCTCATTATCATTATTATTATTATTATTATTATTATTATTATTATTATTATTATTATTATTATTATTATTATTATTATTATTATTATTATTATCATTATCATTATCATTATTATTATGATTACTATCATTATTATTATTATCATAATTATTTTATTGTTAGTATAGTTATCATTACCATCATCATCATCATCATCACCATCACCATCACCATTACCATCGTCGTCATCATCATCATCATCATCATCATCATTATCATCATCATTATCGTCATTATCATCATCATCATCATCATCATCATCATCATCATCATCATCATCATCATCATCATCATCATCATCATCATCATCATCGCTGTCATTATCATCATCATTATCATCATCATTATCATCATCA
>NC_061861.1:14578926-14581426 GCF_019202785.1 Penaeus chinensis | reverse complement strand
GAAGCGAGATCTCGGCTGGAAGAAGTAATTGGATACTGATGGGGGAGTTGCGTGCAAGGGCCTCGGTTTGCGTTGGGCGCCGGATTGCCAAGAGAGGCGAGTGAACTATGGACGAAGGGAGATGATCAATAATAAAGAAAAAAATATGATCAATGATAAAAAAGAGAGAAGAGGAACTGGAACAAGTAAAATAAAAATAAAAAGAGAACAAAATAATCAATGACAGATGAAAAAAAGAGGGACTTGTACTGGGAAAAAATTATCACTGATAATAAAAGTGATCAATTGTAAGAAAAATAGATAAAGTATTGGTACAAGATAATGGTCTTCACTTGCCTGTTAGAAGTTGATGGTGATACATTCCGATCCCCTTTTCGTTAGTGGAAAATGGTACGTGAAAGTTCATATGCATTTTATCTAGTGTTCGTATGGTGCAAGGGAAACAGTTGTGATTTTTACGTGTGACAGAATCCAGGACACAGTCAGGTGCTGTGTATTCCCTGTAGAGCATTGTTGTTATGGTACGTTTTGTTGGTTAATATTGTGACGCATTCGGTACAAAATAAAAATTATGACTTGAGGAACCTCATAAAAGTATGGTTCTCCTGATTCTCGATGTTTTATTTAGAATAGGAAGAGTTCATAGCTTGCGAATGACTGACGGTGAAAATGCGTTTGCTTGTTTTCATTGTGTATATATCATGTGTGTTCATATTAGCAACTAAAGATTTTTTCCCCTCCAGGAATTTGAATGTGTTATTAAGATAGTTTATAGTTTATGCCAATTATTCGTGAATGATTGACAAGCGTAAAGCGTCTGTACTCCCTAGGTGAGTGTTTTTTTACGTCAGTAGGATATGCAGATATACAGGTTACATCTGTTAGCTGATAACTAGAGAGAGAAAGAGAGAGAAAGAGAAAGAGAAAGAGAGAGACAGAGAAAGAGAAAGAGAAAGAGAGAAAGAGAGAAAGAGAGAAAGAGAGAGAGAGAGAGAGAGAGAGAGAGAGAGAGAGAGAGAGAGAGAGAGAGAGAGAGAGAGAGAGAGAGAGAGAGAGAGAGAGAGAGAGAGAGAGAGAGAGAGAGAGAGAGAGAGAGAGAGAGAGAGAGAGAGAGAGAGAGAGAGAGAGAGAGAGAGAGAGAGAGAGAGAGAGAGTTTCAAGTAGCTATATTAATCTCAAACTACAGGTACATTCCTACTAAACTTTCAGCAAATAGAATCCGTTCGAAATTTGAAAACTAAGTCATAAGAAGAGTCTTTCTTACCTTATGTTCATGTGTCTGTAAAGATACATCTAACGGAGTATATAGAAGTTTAATATTATTTGGTTTTGACTTGAGCAAAGTCTGAAACTCTTCTCAGAATGTACACTATGTATTTGAACAATTAATTCAAAGTTGTAATTCTAACGCATAATTATGTAACAGTTTAGAGGGTTATTATGAATGATTTTTGCATCATATGACATGATTGTGGGAAAGCGTGAGATTTTTTTTTCTAGAATAATTATTAATTGCTTAGAATATCCGTTATATGAACACAAACAGTAATGTGATTGTGTTTCATTATCTCATTTTCTGTTTTTAGGGAGAGTGACACTGTATGAAGTGGTAGGGTATGAGGAATACCATAGAGAAAATACTGCCATGTATATAAAAGGATGAATACTTGTAATAGATGCGTAATAGATGTTGTTAGCGATACCAAGACAAAGAAAATAAATCGAGAACCAAAGAAATCCAGAAACCTATGATTCTAAAATGTTAATTTTTCAAAAAGGTTGATTTTTGCATACGAACGCCAGTCTGTGTTTTAATTCATTCGAATCCTTTGATCGGTCAAGTTTCAATCATATACTTGTCAATGTAAACCATTGGTGTTGTGATAGATTATCATGACATCAAGTTAAGAAAATCCACGAGCAAAAACGTAGACATGGCAACGTAGGCAAAATGAGACAATGAAAAGGGAATGCCCTGTATATTTTCCTCATCATTGATTTTATGTTTCGTTTCAGGAAAACCGACATATGTAAGTCCTATTTCATAATGGAACGAATTGTAAACAGACCCTTGTATATGTATATATGAAAGCATTGTAGTTCTCTCGCTGTCCCGTCTGGTACGAGACAAAGAAAATACTGTATTCTTTGCCTTTCTAACTAGATTATGCTATCTACATAAATGATGTGACGTCACTACCTAGTAAGTGTGACGTCACGACATTAAGAATGACGTCGCGACTTTGACAGGCATACAATACCCTTAATTATGACGTCATGATATGAAGAGGTACCCCATGACATCGATGGTGACGTCACGGTATCAAGAGTGACGTCGCGGCCATGATAGTGATGCTGTATCCTTAATTATGACGTCATGACATTAAGAGTGACTTCGTGACCTCTTTTGTGACGTCACTGCATTATGAGTGACGAGAACTTAGGTTTAGAGAGGAATTGTTTTTAATATATGTTGTATACTGTTAAACTTTTTTGTGTT
>NC_061861.1:14563926-14571426 GCF_019202785.1 Penaeus chinensis | reverse complement strand
TGTGTGTGTGTGTGTGTGTGTGTGTGTGTGTGTGTGTGTGTGTGCGCGCGCGCGCTTGTGTGGGTGTGTGCATTTTTTGTTTTTTTTAAGGGAAGCCCTTCTACCTATAATTAGAGCTAAAGGCACCGACATACTGACTCAGTTCACAAAGGGCGAGCCAGCTCCACAAAAGCCATTGTTGAGCAGGAAACAATGGATTAGGTAACATTTCTCCCTTGCATTTTATATATGCATTTTCCTTTTTTTCCTTTTTTTTTTTTTTTTACTTTTAATTACGGTGTTTAAAATTGAGCCATTTTATTCTACTGCAGCTACATTATTCACTTAATGTATAAATCCATTTAATTAAGCTGCATAAACTTACCAAAGACTGCATGCATACAATTACACATGCACCCATTCAGCTGCATAGACACGTAGAACAAATTAGTTTTGCAATTGCATGGCATCTAAAATATTTGGTTTAATATCCTGAACTAATAAAAAGATAATGATATATAGTCGATTCGGTTCAGACGACACTCATGTGCAGGGAAGTGTCATCAAGCCTGGCAACTGCATTATGAATTAATCTGCAAATAATTCACAGTGAAGATTTAACATCGAGGTGAAATGCACATCCGTCTGAGATAACGTTACTGTTGCTTCTAACAACTCTCGTGGGCGTAGGTCGGCGCAGGTGGAAACGCACACCTGAGGGAGAACGCCAGTCAGGTGAAACAGAGAGAGAGAGAGAGAGAGAGAGAGAGAGAGAGAGAGAGAGAGAGAGAGAGAGAGAGAGAGAGAGAGAGAGAGAGAGAGAGAGAGAGAGAGAGAGAGAGAGAGAGAGAGCAGGGTGGGGTTCACCAGGGCATCACGCTATGGCCTTTTGTATTATCTTAGTGTATCGTATTGTCTGGACTTTTGTACCGGTTACCCTATATCCAGGACTGTCAGATTACCGAAATTCTTCTGCTATATATAGAAAACCGCCAAGAATTTGTGACGGAGACGGGAAATCCCGACGTCACGTTCCCAGCTGCGAAAATTTACAGAAGTCTGTACTTTAAGACTGTGAGGAGAATAATAGTGTAATAACAGGAGGGGGGATACTGTAAAGGCAATTGTTTTCCTTCCTGTTTTACCTGCTTATGCAAAATAAACCAAAAACGGTATATAAGTAAGAAATGTCCATCAGAACCTCGTTCGAACAGGGCGTTTCGAATCCTCATTACAACACTCGTTCGAATACTTTGTGAGAAAACCTTTATGTTTTTTATTCTATTCGTAAAAGTAAAACAAATGTTTAATAATTTCTTATTTATCTGTCTATTCCCTGTATATTTTAAGATTCGGAAGTTGTTTCGTATTTCTTATCTTCCACTTTTTATGAATTAAAACTATAAAAAAAAAAAAAAAAAAAAAAATCATTATAGAAAAGTTTCCCCTAAATATAAAGTTGCTGTATAACCCTTAATCTAAAGAAAATGGCGGCACGTAAGCCTGCAAAAATGTTGCAGCTTGACCATAGTTACCACCATTACCGCAAACCATGCGAATGCGTGAATGATGCCTAGACTTCGGATTAAGATGCCTATTACTATTATTTATTAACCATAACAACATCTGTACATCAGTTTAATTTTGGGTATATAATTTGCATAAATTCTTATGACTTTAAGTTAAAATTTTGGAAATGTATAACTTGTTTTACAATTTTGCATAAATCCACATCTCTTGACATACAGGTTATTACAAATTCCAGATTCCACTCGACGCCGAAACCATGATTCTTGCGTCGCATTCGTATCAGAGGCTCGCTGGGACGTTACTATGGCTCCCTTTACGTTTCTTTTGTGTTTTTTTTTTTTTTGTATTGCTGGATATTTGTAACGGTTACCCTACGTCAGCGGACCCCATTAGTGACCTGTGAGCTGATATCAAAAGGGAAACCGATTGATATTGTTTTTTATAGGGGCGCTACCAGTCTCTGAAGAAAATACCACAACTTATTGTTCTGTTTCTTTTCGTGTTTACTTCATTGCTTTTCAGAATTGATATTTCACTTAATGGATGTGCTGTGACAAAGAGGACTCAGAATTTCAAAAAAAAGGATAGCAAGAACAAGAATGATGGTCCAGACAGCGTGCTCTGTATTTACCATAAATAATGTGAATTCAACTAAGTGCTGCTAATGAAGCCTGTTTGTGGAACTGAATTTTGAGTAATTTCTATAAGAAATCACTTATACACATGTATGCATGTACGTAACTTCAGCCATTGTCGCTCACTGACACACATATATATTTACATATATACATATATATGAATATATATGTATATATATGTATATATATATATATACATATATACAACCATACACGCACACGCACACACACACACACGCGCAGGTGCGCGCATATTATATATATGCTCAATCTATCAGAACTAAGTGAAGTACACACTGCAACAGGCGACTGTGCTCTACCGAAATATTTATAACGAGAAATAAAGCGCGAGACACTAATATGATATCCAGAGGCAAGTGTTAGTGTTATTCATTTTGAGTAACGATGGAAGTTACTCTGCCAGGAACTTAGGTGTTATTATCCCAGTTAAAATAGTTACATGATTTTGCAGTAGTTTCAATAAGCAGTCATATCATTACTTATAACTTTAGTTCGTGTTGCATCGTTGCACTTTCAACATAATAACATATGTATTTATTTAAAAGGCTTGTTCATTTTAATGGACTTGGTTCATGGCAGAGACAAAGACAATATTACTCTGTGTAGGGGGGGGGGGGGATGGGGGGTAGATTTTTATTCTGTAAACAAACAAATAAAAAACTGTTTAGCAGTGTGGAAAATAAAACATCAAGATAAAATCACGCAGCAATACATTAAATATTTTTGGAATATTAAGAAAAATGATTCACCTTTTATTAGGAAAGTTACTTTATTTTCAAGTTTTTGTGTTTGTTCTAAGGCCAGTGTATGCTTAGGCGTCTCTGCTGTAATAGTAGTAGTAGTAGTAGTAGTCGTAATAACAACAATATTGATGATGATGATGATGATGATGATGATGATGATGATGATGATGATGATGATGATGATGATGATGATGATTATGATGATGATGATGAAAGTGAAGTTGAGGTTGAAGGTGAAGATGAAGATGAAGATGAAGATGAAGATGGAGATGGAGATGATGAAAATGAAGATGAAGATGAAGATGAAGATGAAGGTGACGGTGAAGATGAAGATGATGAGGAGAAGGGGGAGGAGGAAGAATAGGAGGAAAATAATGATAATAATGATGATAATATTAATAATATCAACAACAACAGTAATAATAATAATAACAAAACAAAATATAATAATAATAATAATAATAATAATAACAACGATGATAATGATAATGATAATGATAATAATAAAAAATGATAACACTAACGATAACAATTAAATTAATAATAATAATAATAATGATAATAAAAAATATGGCAATGGTGATAATAATAATCATAACAAATATAATAATGATAATGATGATGATGATAATAACAATGATGAAAACAACTATAGTAGTAGTAAGAATAATAACAATTATAGTAATAATGATGATAATAATGATAACAACAACAATAATATGCAAAAAATAAACTAATATGTATCCTGTAAGTCATCTTCACTACATGAAATAATTACACAACTAAAGAACTCGTTACATCTATAAACCACTTAGGTCGCTGCTGCTCTGTCCTTGGTTCTGGTTTTCTCGTGCTGTTTGACTATATATGTTTGTATTTTGGGTTGTAATAGAAAACCACATGGCGATGTTGATGAGGACGGTAATGCGATGATGATGGTGATGATGGTGGTGGTGATGATGGTGATGATGATAGTGGAGGTGATGGTGGTGGTGATTGTGGTGATGATGGTGCTAATGAAGATGATGGTGATGATAGTAATGATGGTAATGATTATGGTGGTGATGATGACGGTAATGATGGTGATTGTGGTGATGATGGTGGTGGTGATTATGGTGATGATGGTGCTAATGAAGATGGTGATGACAGCAATGGTGATGATTATGATGGTGATGATAATAAAGATAATAATAATATCACAACAATAATAATAACGATGATGAGAATGATAAAATGATAACATCAGTGACAATATTTGTAGCAAAACAACAGTAATAACGATAATAGCCATAACAACGATAATGACACGGACCATAACAACAATAGCAGCGACAATGATAACAAACGCACCACCAACAACCACAACAAACTAATAACACTTTGAAACAAAAGCAGCAACAGTAAAATAATAGCAATAATAGCAATAATAACAACAATAATATTCCCCCTCGCATTCCCTCGGACAACCTGCCTGACGCAGCTGTGCCTCGGTGAGCCTGCAGTGCATCGAGACGGCGGTTTCAACGCTGCTCATGCGGTTTCTTAACTATTTTCCGTTTGATCAGCTGTTGTGAAGACTTCCACAGGTTTTGGCAACGTGGATAGTCAAACTAAGTAAATAAATAAACAAATAGATAGATAGATAGATAGATAGATAGATAGATAGACTAACAGATAGATAGATAGACTAACAGATAGATAGATAGACTAACAGATAGATAGATAGACTAACAGATAGGTAGATAGACTAACAGATAGGTAGATAGATAGATAGACTAACAGATATAAATAGATAAATAGACTAACAGATAGATAGATAGATAGACTAACAGATAGATAGATATATAAATATACTAACAGATGGGTAGATAGATAGACTAACAGATAGATAGATAGATAGACACAGATAGATAGATAGATAGACAACAGATAGGTAGATAGATAGACTAACAGATAGATAGGTAGATAGATAGATAGACTAACAGATAGATAGATAGATATATAGATAGACTAACAGATAGATGGATATATGGATAGACTAACGGATAGATAGATAGATAGACTAACAGGTAGATAGATAGATAGATAGACTAACAGATAGATAGATAGATTAACAGATAGATAGATAAACAAAATCGGGAACTATGGCGACTTTTTAAAATCATGGCGGTATTTGAGAGTCGATGGATGTTTTCGATGCTACATGCTAAATTATCGTTCTCCGCCTTACGCTAATAGGACGCATTCGTTAAATGGAAATAAACGAACGTGTAAGCATATAATGAAATAGTTCACATGTGGTATTTGGTAGTTCATAAAACGTTAATGACTGTTACTTTGTTTAAGGATTCACAATTTTCATCCTATACCATTAGAAATCAATTTCTTTATACATTGCTTCTGAGTTTGAATACAAAAAAAAAAGAAAAAAAAAAGAAATTAACACCTTCATGGTAAAACGCATTATTATAATTAGCTAACAACCGAAAGACCGAATTGGAAGACCGCGATCTGTAAAAGGTTGTCGCGTTTATCACTGACTTGCCTGGCAGTTAATGCATTTTTAATGTTTAGATAATGTTAACGTGTATTTAGGTAACGTTTAGATAATGTTAAGTCATGTTAAAGTAATGTTCAGATAATGTTAAGGCATGTTAAAGTAATGTTTAGATAATGTGAAGGCAAGTTTATGCATGTTAAATTAAGTAATGTTTAATCATATTTAATTCTGGTTTTCTTGTGCTGGGTGCAACAATGAATGTAGAACTTCAGCGAGCCAAATAGCAGCCCATTAGTCGAGGGTGACGAAGAGGTGGATGAGACTGACGAATCGAAATCAAGGAAATGAAGATCCAAGAGCCTTATATGTCTGTCTGTCTGTCTCTCTCTCTCTCTCTCTCTCTCTCTCTCTCTCTCTCTCTCTCTCTCTCTCTCTCTCTCTCTCTCTCTCTCTCTCTCTCTCTCTCTCTCTCTCTCTCTCTCTTTCTCTTTCTCTTTCTCTTTCTCTCTCTCTGTCTGTCTCCTACTTAAATGAAGAAATACTTGTACTCAAAATAACATAGCAGGTAGTCACTTTACAAGAGAAGCTAGTATATAAAAGCGTAAGCGCAGAGGTATGCGTGGAAATGATTCATGCAGTATAGTACTTAGGCGGGATATAGCTTATAGTGAAAATAAACACTTTTTCATCTTACTTACCTAGTGTAATTTATGCAAATAAAGTATTTAAGAGCATACAGAACAGGTTCATCTACAAGATTACGTTAAACAACATCCGTAACGTACTGTACCAACAATATTTTGGAAAGATCATCAGATACATACATAATATACACACCAAACATCGAAACGTGTAGCACTGGGAGCCAATCCAATAATAATCCAATTATCACACACCAAAAAATTCCATAGGGAGGACCATAACTTTTTTACTCTTTAGTTTCCCTTCTCCCTTTTAGATAACTAGCTACCACTTAGTATTTCTAGCCTTCAGCCCTTCTCTCGAAAGTCTCGCTTCCCTAATTCGTCAGGATGAGATGGCTGACCTGCTTGCCTGACGTAGTTTGAACGGAAGGGGCGGTGGTATGATTGTGTATCCTCCCTGTTTCTTCCTTTGTTGTTTTCATACTTATTTTGTGTGTGTCTTACGCTTAAGTGTGTATTGTTGGTTTTTCTGGATGTTAGTTTCAGAGGAATGTGTTGCTCTGTCTGTCTGCATGTTTGCCTGTCTTTGTGTCTCTCTCTGTCTGGCTCTGGCTCTTTCTCTTATTTCTCTCCCTCCATCTCTCTCTTTAATTTATCTCTCTCTCTTCAATTCTCCCTTTTCTCTCTCTTTTCAATTCTTTCTTTCTCTCTCTCTCTTCTGCTTCCTGTTCCTCTGCATTTCGTTCTCTCACTACAATATTCAAGTTTTCTTTTTCACTATTAATTCCTCAAAAAGTTGTCAGAAATGTAAAAAACCGTAGGCCTAATAACACCATTTTGGGAGTTCGACATCTGAGTACCCAAGTGTATTTACAAAACTTTTTTTTAAACTAATCTGTTGTTTAGAAAGAGACGCATAGGCCTATCGAATACATAAAATCATCAGCCTAGCTTAAGCCAGCGTTCCTCTTCGCCTTGAGATAATGTATTTTACATTCAGGGTCTAAACTTCATTCCCATTTGGTAAGACCTTTTCTCCGACATCTCGATTCCGCTTTATTCGCCAAGATTGCAAAGTTACAGAGTAGTAGAATGGCCTGATTCCTATGACCTTTTTTTTTTATAGATAATTACCCTTAGAATAACCTTGTAGCTTTAACGCATTTTGAATAGAGGCTGAATATTCGAAATACTTGAGAATTCAGCGTAACTAGCCAAAAAATCTTTCTCACTTATTTCTATTCTCGTTTTCTTCTTCTTCTTCTTCTTCTTCTTCTTATTATTATTATTATGATGATGATGATGATGACAGTCTTTAAGTTAACGGACAGATGGGAAGCCGCCTTGTTTCGTACAAAATGGTGGTTCACAGCCTGGACGACACGCACGATTTGGTAGTACACTCGTCGGAGATTCGGTCTGGCACACGAGACGATCCAAATTCT
>NC_061861.1:14553926-14556426 GCF_019202785.1 Penaeus chinensis | reverse complement strand
AGGGTGGCTCGGGTATCGAGCAACCTTTGCGTCATAGGTCAGTGCTAACTGGCCGCGTATGAGTCGGAGGGGAGGTACTCCTGACTCCCACTCAAGACGCTCGATCTGAATACATTTTAGGGCTACAACACACACGCAATCAAGCATTCTGCACAGCATCCAAACCTTTCAAACTTGTTTTCAATGCCGAACCATACACGATTGACCCATAATCTACTTTAGACCTAATCAGGGCTTTCTATACCATTAGCAAAGACTGTCTATCAACTCCCCATTTATTACCAGAAATGCACTTTAATAAATTTAGTGCTCTTTGACATTTATTCTTTAACTGACCAATGTGGTCTTTCCAATTGAGTCTATCAAAAAGTAGCCCAAGAAATCTATCAGAAATTTGAATAGGTATTGGGTGGTTGTCTAGAGTTAACCTGATGTTCGGCTTCCTCTAACGTGAAAAAGTTACCCCAATACTCTTTCTAGTGGAGGCCCCAGTTGTGAATCATATCCAGTGCCAATTGGATGCGATTTGCTGAGAATTCTGCATTATTGCTAGAATGCCATAATGCACAATCATCAGTGTACAGTGAGTATTTAAGATTCCGAGGAGGAGCTGGTAAGATGTCATTTATCATAGATAGAAATAATGTAGGTGACAAGACACTTCCTTGTGGGAACCCGTTTGCCTGGACAAAAATGTCCGAAAAGTGACATTGCCAGAAATAATTTGACAGAAAAAGTTCTGTTAGAAGTGAAATTTTTAATAAAACAAGGCAAGTTTCCGCATAATCCAAAAGCATAGTTTTCCGAGTAGGCCATATCGCCATGTCACGTCGTAGGCTTCTTCTTTATCTAAAAATACTGAAATCAAATTTTTTCTTGGGCAATTGCCTCTTGACTATGACTGTTCAGCTCTACTAGTTGATCGAGAGTTTGGCGTCCCTTTCGGAAGCCGCACTGCTCGTTAACTAGTACATTACTGGAATTTAAATAATGCAATAGCCTACTGTTAACAATTCGTTCAATGACCTTACATAAGCAACTTGTCAATGCAATTGGGCGGTAGAAGGCAAATCTGGGATTACCCCCACCTTTCAATATGGGAATGATGTGGGCGATGTGCCATGAGTTTGAAAAAGTGTGGCTTTTCCAAATTTCATTGTACACTTCTAGCAATTTAATCATGTCATCATGATTAAGATGCTTTATCATCTCATATCGAATCTCATCGGGGCCTGGGGATGTTCCTCTACAGGCTTCTAGGGTTCGGACAAGTTCATCTATTGTAAGATCTTTATTGTAATCAAAGTCATCTCCTGTGGCAAGTTTGCTGAGCTGCTTATATGAGAGAACTGCCTGGCGAGTGCATTAGCAATGTCTCTAGGTGAATCCAAATTGTTACCCTCTTCAATAATAATGTTAATTTTGAAAGATGTTTTTTTTTTTCTATTGATTTTGATAGTGGACCAAACCTCTGATGTTTTTGTATTGCTGTTAATTGCAGAGACAAAGCTTCGCCAGGAGTCTCTTTTTGCTTGTCTAATTACACGAGCCCTAGCTCTTGCTTCCTTGTAATTGCAAAAGTTCTCATTTGTGATGTTATTTTTGAAAAGCCCGTAGGCCTTATTGCGTCGGCACAGCGCCCTGCGGCAATCTGGTGTCCACCATGGAACTCTATGCTTAACGCTATCTGTCGAAGTTTTAGGAATAGATAGCAAAGCTGCTTCTATAATCGAATTCTGAATATTGTTTACTTTATCATCAATGGTTTCTCCAACAAGTTCGAGCTTGACGCTCCTTGTGAAGGCGACCCAGTCTGCTCTTCTTACATTAAATTAGGCACTGAAGGCGTTTTCACTGTGTCGCATGAATATTTAATCAAAATAGGAAGATGATTGCTTCCCAACGAGTCGTCAATGGTGTGCCACAAGCACTTGGCTGCTATTGATGAAGAGACCAGTGATATGTCTATAAAGCTCAAATTACCGGTATTATCGTCCACCCGTGTGGGACCATCATCATTCAAGAAGGACTAAATCAGACTTGTTAATCAACTTAATTACTTGCTCACCTCTACCATCCACCCGCAGGGAACCCCATAATGTATGATGAGCATTAAAATCACCTAAAACTACTTTACTTTGTGGCAGATGTTCCTGAAGAGCAAAGAGCTCATCATAGATTATCACTATCAGGTGGACAATAAACTGAACAATATAGCCAGATACGTGCCATTAACTTTTACTTTGCAAGCGACAAACTCCAAAGTAGAATCAACAGTCACTTCTGTAAAAGGGAGGTTTTGGTGGATGTACATGGCGACTCCTCCTCCACCCCTAGCCTCATGATCCTTCCGACATAAATGGTAGTTCCTCAGCAATACGACCTCGTCAGAGACAAGGTTTGTTAAATGAGTTTCTTGGAGAACTATAATTAAGGTCATTTACTTTAGATCTAATACTTCGACAGTTCCATTGCATAATGGTCGATGCAAAGATTACGT
>NC_061861.1:14538926-14543926 GCF_019202785.1 Penaeus chinensis | reverse complement strand
AAGAAAGGAGGAGAAAGTACTTGTGAAAATTTAATGAGACAAGACCTGATGAATTTAGACAAGAAAATGGATATCCAATCTGTTGCTTTGAAGCTCACACACTTCATCAAATAAAATCTAAATCATAAATCCTACATTTTGCATATCAAATCCAGACATATTTGATTGATGATCACAAAAATGGACACTGGCCAATTACAAACACCATCCTAACATATACTATATTAATACCACATTTAACATCTCCAGTTAGTGTATATTTCTTTTATTAACGTCCCACTCACGCTTTCACACTTGAAAACACACACACACGCGCGCACACGCACACATCCAAACCATCTGACACATCATCACCTGCAACTATTCGCTAAAATTTTACAACACAAAGAAAACTGAAAACAATGGAGCACTGTTAACCCAGGCTCAACTATGAACTGTACAAATGGACGTCATAATCTAACAAAGATACTGGAAGGGTAAGAGTACTTTTGAAATAACAAAAAAGGAAAAGATAGAAGTGAGAGGGAGGGGGAGGGAGGGGGAGGGAGGGAGGGAAAGGAAGGGAAAGGGAGGGAAAGGGAGGGGAATGGAGGAGAAGGGAGGGGATGGGAGGTAGGGATAGCAGCTAAGAGGAGACACAAGAGGAAAGGATGGAAAAGAGTGCCAAAAGAGGGGAGGGGAAAGAGAAAGAAAGTTGTGAAAGGAGGAAGTGGGGAAAAATGGAGAAAAAAGTTAGTGCAAGTGCTTCTTAATTTATAAATGTTAAAACTGTTGATAGATGGTTTTACATGAAGGATGTGTTCTTTCTGTACTTCCATAGGCATTTATGGATGTTAATAATCATCCACCTACTTCCTAAATAATTTACACTACTGTTGTAAATGTACCCTAATTTTAGTTTAATCTATATAATAAAACCATGATCACACGCTTCTCTCTGACAGTACAGGCAAAGCATTCCACTCAACACTACTCCTGCCGGTTGGCGACGCGATTCTTACGCATGGGAGCCTCTTTCCCCTTGGCTCCTGGAAAGACCACGTCGTCATCCAATTCCGTCAAGTGTTCTAGAGAGGCTTTGCAACTCCAACAATTTCTGTGGTCTGATAAATACATCACCTGGGAAATATGGATTCATAGATCAATATATAAAGCATCTACAAATATTTCACGCGTAAATATTCAACTGAAATATTGTTGATAACAACTGTACTTACATTATAAAAAAAAGTAATTTGGACACATTTAGAAGCATTTGCAAAGTTGATGAGTAATTTAATATATCACACATGCAAAAGATTCCTAATTTCTTATTTGCATTATATCTAGAATTGGCATGTCACTGTACCTGTGTATGTTTCTGGCAAACAATGTTTATGCGACCCAGTATCAGGCTACCACACTTCCTACACCAAATTCTTCTCTTAGGACGATTGCAAATGCAGGAAGTCTGTTTTAGGAAATTATAATTTGGATGATCACATGCATATAAAGTAATTCATATTAAAAATGTAGATCATAATTCTTCAATGTACCTCAAATGCAACCAATGTAGCTTGGATGTTTTTCAGTAACTCAAATAGTGCAATATTTAAAGCTGAACTCCCAGAGACTTGTGACATTTCTAGTGGACTACATAAAACAAATGCAAGATAAAAATTAAAAACACTTACCATATTACCATGGGAAGCAGGATTCACTGGAGGGGACACTTTAGCAAATGCTGTAGTGGAAGCTTGAAGGTCCTCACTTTGCCTTTGACCTTGTTTGCTGCCATCCATCATTCCAAACGTGGTCTTGCATGCAAACGGATTTTGGGTCTGTCCTCGACTACTGGTCGCTGAGATAGTCATGGATGCAAAGAACTTGCCTGCCTCTTCAAACTGTTTCTCCATTGGTGACAAATTCTGCTGACTAGGCAATTCTCGCCATACATCCTGAGAGATAGGGTGTGTACCCTCCTTGCTGTGTGACACAAGGCATGCACCTTGCTTTCTGGGAGACTCTTGCCATAAACTATCTTTACTGGGCGATTCTTGCCATACTCCCTGTTTGCTAGGTGACTCTTGCCATAAACCTTGCTTAGTAGGAGACTCATCCCAAATACTTTTAGCCCATTTGTCAGGTGACTCCTGCCATGGCCCTTCCTTAGTCTCTGATATCTGCTGCACTGGCACTTCCCTGGCCCGGCTTTTGTAGTGTGATTGTGGCTGCATTTCCCGCGCTACAATTGCAGGTTCTGCTTTCTGTGACAGGATCAGGCTCTGAAACCAATTGGTTATATGTAGAAATCATGTATATAATGCACTTAAAACTGAAATACCAATCATAAGAGCAAGCAGACAGAAATCTCTGAATGCTTACCTGACCAATTCCACCTCTGCCTCTATGCATGGCTGAAGCTGTAAAAGAATGTAAATATTAGGAAAATCTCTAAATAATCCGTAACAAACATATACCATAATAAAAAAGAAAACTAATGGGCCATTGATAGTAAGACAAAACCAGGAATGGCTCCTAATTTAATGATAAAACAACAAAGGGGTTATGCATACTCTCTACCTTAGCAGAATATATCTGGTGGAGGTTTGTCAACTATTGCCATACCAGTAAGTATGTGACATTAATCCACCATTTGATGCAAAAAAAAGTAATTCAGGGCTTACCTTTACATTGTATAGATTATTTTATACCTATAGGCTACAGACCATAATATCAGTTTTCAACGAATTGAAGCCTACAAAACTATGAACTACTCAACTTACTCAACTAGACCTCCACCAAGTATATTCAGGTAAGACAGTTTCTTTGCCAAAACATGAAAGTCATGGCACTGTCTGACTGTAATGAAGAGGAGAAAGGAATGTAAGAAAGGAAGGACAAAAAGAAGGAGAAAAAGGGGAGAAGAGGAGGAGGAGAAAAAGGGGAGAAGAGGAGGAGGAGAAAAAGGGGAGAAGAGGAGGAGGAGAAAAAGGGGAGAAGAGGAGGAGGAGAAAAGGGGAGAAGAGGAGGAGGAGAAAAAGGGAGAGAAGGAGGAGGAGGATAAGGAGAGAAGGAGGAGGAGGAAAAGGAGAGAAGGAGGAGGAGGATAAAGGGGAGAAGAGGAGGAGGAAAAGGAGAGAAGGAGGAGGAGGATAAGGAGAGAAGGAGGAGGAGGATAAGGAGAGAAGGAGGAGGAGGATAAGGAGAGAAGGAGGAGGAGGATAAGGAGAGAAGGAGGAGGAGGATAAGGAGAGAAGGAGGAGGAGGATAAGGAGAGAAGGAGGAGGAGGATAAGGAGAGAAGGAGGAGGAGGATAAGGAGAGAAGGAGGAGGAGGATAAGGAGAGAAGGAGGAGGAGGATAAGGAGAGAAGGAGGAGGAGGATAAGGAGAGAAGGAGGAGGAGGATAAGGAGAGAAGGAGGAGGAGGATAAGGAGAGAAGGAGGAGGAGGATAAGGAGAGAAGGAGGAGGAGGATAAGGAGAGAAGGAGGAGGAGGATAAGGAGAGAAGGAGGAGGAGGATAAGGAGAGAAGGAGGAGGAGGATAAGGAGAGAAGGAGGAGGAGGATAAGGAGAGAAGGAGGAGGAGGATAAGGAGAGAAGGAGGAGGAGGATAAGGAGAGAAGGAGGAGGAGGATAAGGAGAGAAGGAGGAGGAGGATAAGGAGAGAAGGAGGAGGAGGATAAGGAGAGAAGGAGGAGGAGGATAAGGAGAGAAGGAGGAGGAGGATAAGGAGAGAAGGAGGAGGAGGATAAGGAGAGAAGGAGGAGGAGGATAAGGAGAGAAGAGGAGGAGGATAAGGAGAGAAGAGGAGGAGGATAAGGAGAGAAGAGGAGGAGGAAAAGGAGAGAAGAGGAGGAGGAAAAGGAGAGAAGAGGAGGAGGAAAAGGAGGAGGAAAAGGAGAGAAGAGGAGGAGGAAAAGGAGAGAAGAGGAGGAGGAAAAGGAGGAGGAAAAGGAGAGAAGAGGAGGAGGAAAAGGAGGAGGAAAAGGAGAGAAGAGGAGGAGGAAAAGGAGAGAAGAGGAGGAGGAAAAGGAGGAGGAAAAGGAGAGAAGAGGAGGAGGAAAAGGAGAGAAGGAGGAGGAGGAAAAGGAGAGAAGGAGGAGGAGGAAAAGGAGAGAAGGAGGAGGAGGAAAAGGAGGGAAGAGGAGGAGGAAAAGGAGGGAAGAGGAGGAGGAAAAGGAGAAGGAGGGAAGAGGAGGAGGAAAAGGAGAAGGAGGATGAAAAGGAGGAGAAGAAGAAGAAGAAGAAGAAGAGAGGAGAAGAAGAAGAAGAGAGGAGAAGAAGAAGAAGAGAGGAGAAGAAGAAGAGAGGAGAAGAAGAAGAGAGGAGAAGAAGAAGAGAGGAGAAGAAGAAGAGAGGAGAAGAAGAAGAGAGGAGACGAAGAAGAGAGGAGAAGAAGAAGAGAGGAGAAGAAGAAGAGAGGAGAAGAAGAAGAGAGGAGAAGAAGAAGAGAGGAGAAGAAGAAGAGAGGAGAAGAAGAAGAAGAAGAAGAAGAAGAAAACATGGTAAATGTAAAACACACAGGGCCACCTCAGCCTCCATGGCACTCCGGCAAGTACCAACAAGCCTCCCACACTCTGGCAACACAAGAGCTTGCACACCTCTCTTGCAATTTAGCTTTAAAGAGGGACTTAGTCTGACCTTTATCCTGTCATTTTTTGTGCAGTGGAAGGGCTATACGTTCTGACCAAAGAGTTAATTGTGTTAGTGATGAGTAATGAAGCACGGAGGCTGAGAGATCGCTTAACACTACACAGATCATTGATCATTGAGAACCGAAATTGTAATTATTCTTCGCAAATATATATATATTTTTAAGAGGATGTTAACACACAGTCTATACGGGAACGATGAAGTCCGGTTTCGAAAGCCTCTGCATTTCTTCTTGGGAAATATCGAATTACTGAACGGCCGAAATGTGATCAAACCCCCGTAATAATCTAAGGGATTCACTAAAACTAACATGACAGTGACAAACGAGTTTTCCCGTTTACGCAATATTATTTTCAGGTCAAA
>NC_061861.1:14531426-14533926 GCF_019202785.1 Penaeus chinensis | reverse complement strand
CTATATGTCTGTCTATCTGTCTATGTGTCTGACTATCTGTCTATATGTCTGTCTATATGTCTATCTGTCTATATGTCTATCTGTCTATATGTCTATCTGTCTATATGTCTATCTATCTATATGTCTATCTATCTATATGTCTATCTATCTATATGTCTATCTATCTATATGTCTATCTATCTATATGTCTATCTACCTATATGTCTATCTATCTATATGTCTAGCTACCTATATGTCTATCTATCTATATGTCTATGTACCTATATGTCTATCTATCTACATGTCTATCTACCTATAAGTCTATCTATCTATATGTTTATGTACCTATATGTCTATCTATCTACATGTCTATCTACCTATAAGTCTATCTATCTATATGTTTATGTACCTATATGTCTATCTATCTACATGTCTATCTACCTATAAGTCTATCTATCTATATGTTTATGTACCTATATGTCTATCTATCTACATGTCTATCTACCTATAAGTCTATCTATCTATATGTTTATGTACCTATATGTCTATCTATCTATATGTCTAGCTACCTATATGTCTATCTATCTACATGTCTATCTACCTATAAGTCTATCTATCTATATGTCTATGTACCTATATGTCTATCTATCTATATGTCTATACGAATCAATGGGGAAGGAGTGTGACTTATGTTGTCCTATGTGTTGCACTGTTTCGTTTTACTGTGTGTATGGTGCTTTCAATTTTGTTTATCAGTAGGCACCATAAGTACGCCTTTTCCCCAACACTTTTCACAGTTAAGAGAGAGAAATGAGTTTGAAAATGTTAATTATAAAAATGTTCAGCCTTTTATTAGAACTGTTACAAAAGCTGCCATCGATATAATAGTAATAATAGATTATTCAGTATCATTACCTAAATAAATGAGAGAGAGAAATGAGTTTGAAAATGTTAATTATAAGAAATTTCAGCCTTTTATTAGAACTGTTACAAAAGCTGCCATCGATATAATAGTAATAATAGATTATTCAGTATCATTACCTAAATAAATAACCAAAAAACTATAAACAAGAGATATATATGAACTCAACCTTATCTCTCTCATGACCACAGATGACCCTGAGCCAGTAACCGAGCAACTAGATGACCTAATGTGACCTATGCCCTTACCCAGAGCTTTAGGGGATCGAAGCCAGAATAGCCCTGTCACCAATCTTCAATATGACCATAACATTATTGTTGTTGTTAAATTCAAACGTTAATTTATTACAATAGGCAGAGCATCAAGATGGAAGAATATTGCAAATTATCTGTATGAATATTTCATATTCTGTAATAAAGCATGGTAAGATCATTATGGTCAATACAAATTACTGATTAATGATCAGATGATATATGTGGTCAAGGTCATGATCAGAAATGTCAATAATATCACCATTATGATGAATATATATAATGCAGTTATTGCGACAAATATGTATCATAAATAGTTGCGAAACATAAGAAAGTACATTTATGTATATAGATAGATAGATAGATATATAGATTAGATATATAGATTAGATAGATAGATAGATAGATAGATATATAGATAGATAGATTAGATAGATATATTAGATAGATATATAGATAGATTAGAAAGATAGATAGATCGATAGATAGATAGATAGATAGATAGATTAGATAGATAGATAGATAAGAAAGATAGATAGATAGATAGATAGATAGATAGATAGATTAGATAGATTAGATAGATAGATAGATTAAAATTAATAGAAAGATAAATAGAAAGATAGATAAATAGAAAGATAGATAAATAGAAAGATAGATAAATAGAAAGATAGATAAATAGAAAGATAGATAAATAGAAAGATAGATAAATAGAAAGATAGATAAATAGAAAGATAGATAAATAGAAAGATAGATAAATAGAAAGATAGATAAATAGAAAGATAGATAAATAGAAAGATAGATAAATAGAAAGATAGATAAATAAAAAGATAGATAAATAGAAAGATAGATTAACAGAAAGACAGATAAACAGAAAGATAGATAGATAGATAGAAACATAAAAAGAAAAATAGAAAGATAGATAGAAATATAGATAGATATATATATATATATATATATATATATATATATAGATAGATAGATAGAAAGATAGATAGAAAGATAGATAGATAGATAGAAACATAAAAAGAAAAATAGAAAGATAGATAGAAATATAGATAGATAGATATATATATATAATTAGATATATAGATAGAAAGATAGATAGATAGATAAATAGATCGATAGATAGATAGATAGATAGAAAGATAAATATATAGAAAGATAGATAGATAAACTAGACAGATATATAGATAGAAATATAGAAAGATAGATAGATAGAAAGATAAAAAGATAGATAGATAGAAAGATAGATAGATAGAAAGATAAATATATAGAAATATAGATAAATAGAATGATAGATAAATAGAAAGATAGATAAATATAAAGATAGATAGATAGAAATATATAT